>NC_056744.1:1396184680-1396189680 GCF_019279795.1 Protopterus annectens
TTGACAGTGGTTTCTTGTTAGATCTAATCTTTTGGTCGGAGGATATAACCTCAATGTCAAGCTAGATACAAATTATTATATGCTGCAAACACCTAATGTTAACTATTTAGCATTTGTTTTATCAGACGAACAGAGTGTGCTGTAGTGTATTATTAAGTCGCCAAAGGGAAGCAATTTACTGCTTAAAACAACTAGCTGTTATCTTATGCTTAACATCACTAAGGCTGTTGAAATCATTCCTCGTATTGCACTGTGAAAACTGTCTGTTGCTGCATTGTGTAATACTGTCTGTTACTGCATCAAACACTGTACAAAGTTAATTTCTTTCTGTTACCTTCATCTTAGGTAGCCCCAAATCCAGACGCCTACCGAGTGGCACCCAGGACCCCACAAGTGCGAATGATTAAACAACTTTAAAAAGTCCCCACCAGTGCGAAGGCATAATCTACTTTAAAAAGCCCACTAAGAGACTCAGGGTAAATAAATAACTACCCCTTTCACTGTACTTTGCCAAACACCTTGTACTGTAATAAAGGTACCAGGTAGTATTAAATCTATTGCAAACAGGTTCCTTTGACATAAAAAGCAACTAATAAGAAAAAAATTAAAGGAACAACTGTAGAACTTAGGCAGCTAGCTACCATTAAATCTGGCTTCCTCTAAGACCCAGGGAAATCCTGTGGTGTAGTCCCCGCTCCGCTTCGCTCGGGCTTGCTCCGCTCCCCTCCCTGCCCCCTATTCCCACCCGCCCCCACTACCTCTACATTTATTTGGTCATCAAGCCCATCCCCATTTCCACAACCCAATCAGAACTGTCCACTCCCCTCCCATCTCTCTACCACTCCCCACCACTAAATCTAACCCGCCCACCTGCCTATCTCTCTCCATTTATCTCACCCGACTACTACCTCCAGCTTCCTGCTGACTTAGGTATCGCCCCTAGCCCTATTAACGCCGAGATATCAGCCTTACCATGGACAGAACCTCATTTACCACCCTCCCCCTTGTACTTTTAATCCTTATCTTATCGTATCTCTTAACAGCCTATGAAACACAAGCCCTAACTAGAATCTACCTTCCTAAGGGTCAGACCTCCCTGTATTCCCAAAATACCACTACTATTATCCCCCCCTCTCTCTACTCCGCTACTCACCTTATCCCTAAAAGTACACACTTTATTCTTAGGTACCCTAAAGTATCCTCATCAAGAGAACAGCTTAAGCTACTAACTAGACTACAAAAAATACTAGAATATTTGAAAAAATCCATCACTAATGACGGGGACATCCACCCCAACCCAGGCCCTCTTAGTGACCCAGACCCTAACCTCCGCCTTGTAGCTAGCAGACCTGCGGACTCCCTCTTTTGCTCCATCTCAATATTAGAAGCATTAACAATAAAGTACATAGCTGATACCCACTCCCCGGACATAATTGTTTATCAGAAACCTGGCTAAATTATCTCTCCTGGATATAACATCATCAGGCTGGATCGCACCAGACAGGAAAGAAAGTGGTGGAATAGCTGTGATGTTCAAAAACTCCTTGAACATCACAATGAATTCACTTCAACCCCCAAAAGTTCCAAACCTGGAATTGATTGCCCTTAAGATATCCCTAAACAGACAAAAAAGTATTAATCTCATAGTAACCTACCTACCACCGGGCAAAAATGTAGAAAATTTTGAACAAACCCTTAGTTGGCTTGCTAATAACTATCCACAAGAAACAATAATATTAGGAGACGTCAATATAGACTGGTTTCTCTACTCAGCCCAATCTAATCCTCTCCCCATTAACTTACATGGTTTTTCCCAAAATATTCTTTCTCCTACTAGAATTGGACATGCACAGCAAAAGGAGAGTATTATTGACTGGATTCTTACCAATAGGAATCCAAATAACTATACCACAGGGACCCTTCCCAATGACCTTAGTGACCACCTTGCTACCTTTATTATAAAACACAAATGTTCAAACAAGACTCCCCCCATAACTAGATTAGTAAGGAATAGCAAAAATTTTGTCCCTGACAAATTCCTAGCTGATCTCAAAGCTTGTAACTGGCACATCCTAAAAACCCTATCCTTAGATGAAAGTGTATCATACTTTAATAACACTTTCCTGAAGATACTCAATTCCCATGCTCCTAATCGACTTATGCGAACTAAGCAATGTATAGCACCCTGGCTAACACAAGAAACTAAATCCAAAATTAGAATCAGAGACCAGGCCTGGAATAAGTGGAGAACCACAAAACCCCTAGACCGCATCAAGTTCCTCCAACTAAGAAATTCAACCAAAGTAGCCGTTAAATCTGATAAAAACAATATTTTGTCACCTCCAAGACAAACATCAGCATAATCCCAAAAATTCTGGGCTGGTTTTAACCGCTTACTTCATCCTGGTAAGTCTACTACCCCCACCCCCGACAAACTCATGGACAATGACCCAACAGAAATAGCCAACTCCTTTAATTCTTTTTCACTGGGTCCATCCCGTCCCTTGCCAGCAAGCTTCCCACTCCCTCAGTGGCAACCCCAATTATTAATACAACCCAAACGGCCTTTAACCTACAACCCATCTCCACCTCCTTCATTCATACCCTCTTGAAAAAATTGAAACCAACCACCCTTGCAGCTGACCAGCTCCCTGCCAAATACCTACAAATAGCATCTGATGCCATAGCCTACCCTGTATCAATCTTGATCAACCGGACCATTTCTGAAGCATCTATTCCCTCTATCTGGAAAATCTCTTACATCATCCCCCTCCACAAAGGAGGGCCCCCCACAGAAACCTCCAACTATAGGCCCATAGCCATACTGTCTCCCTTAGCCAAAATTATGGAACGCTGTGTCCAGAAACAACTCATTTCCTACCTCATAAATCACAACCTCCTATCAAATACCCAACATGGCTTCCGCCCCCATCACAGCACAACCACAGCTCTTCTCTCCTTTGTAGACTCAGTCAACCACAATCGCAATAATAAACTAATATCCTCTGCGCTCTTTCTAGACCTGTCGAAAGCCTTCGATATGGTCAACCACCAACTTCTGCTTCAGGCACTGGAAACATTACATCTTAGTAAACTAACCATAAGTTGGTTTAATGCCTATCTCTCTAGTAGAAAACAGGCAGTCCAGTGGCAAAACAGCCTATCAGACCTACTCCCTACTAATATTGGTGTCCCCCAAGGATCTATCCTTGGTCCCCTTCTTTCTCCATTTTCATAAATGGCCTACACTCAATTATTCCCAAAGCCACCTGTATTCAATATGCAGATGACTCCACCCTGATCTGCTCTGATGAATCTCTCACCAAACTCAAGCTACAACCCAAAACTGCTTCTCTGCTGTAGAAAATGGTTCTCGGAACTTAAACTCTTACTTAACCCTGCCAAAACCAAATTACTTCTCTTTTCCCCACCTCAGTGACTGCTCAAACTATAGAACCCTTCAACACCAGCAATTCTACTTTCCATGTGTCCTCCAACAATGGGACCATTATCTACCCGTGCCCAATACCAAACTACTAGGGTGACCATTGATCATAAACTTAAATTTGATATGCATATAAACTTAACTGTTAAATCGGTTAACAGAAAACTTGGGTCGATGTATAGAATAAAGGCCTTCCTAACTCCAGACACCAAACTGACTATTGCCCGAACCCACCTCCTCTCCACTCTCCTTTATGCCTCCCGATATTCTCCTTCCTAAACAAGAAAGAACTTAATAAACTAACAACTACCTATAATCACATAGCCAGATTTATAACAGGAACGCCCTATCGCACTCATCACTGCCTAAATTTAAGGTCTCTCGAATGGCTGGAACTCCCAATTTACTCAAATTCAACCAACTAACTGAGGCATTTAAAATTATTAACCATCCAAGTAAAACTCCCTCACTGTACAAAATACTTACCCCGTACTCCAACCTTAACTCCCTCAGGTCTTCCAAAAGTCTACAAGTAAGGACCATTAAATCCAACAATGCTGGTGGTGATGCACTATATGCCAATTCAATTGGCAACCTGGAACGCCCTACCAAACAACCTAAGACTTATGCCCTCTCAGCACCAATTTAAATTACATCTTAGAGCATACTTGAAATCCAAATGGTTATGCCCTTGCTCCAGTCCAGACTAATAAGCTATTGTCTCAGCCGTACCTAGGCTCCTACAGCCTCTGCCTAACCCAAAAACCAAAGATCACCCTATTTTAGCCCTCCTTGTCTGGCTGTTCAAATCTGTACCTCATGAAATCATTTAATAATTCTTGTTTTCTCTTATTTGGTCTGTAATCAGTGTATTTATTGTACTCACTTGTTATAGGTTTATAATTGTATATGTATTAACCAGTAGATTATCTTGTGTATCAACATCAATGTTTTTGGTTTGTTAATCTAACTATGACCTTGGAGCTTTTCTCCCGGCCTCCACTGAAAATGGACATGTATCCAGTTGGACTAGCCGGTCAATAATAAAATAAATAAAATAAATAATAAAATATGTATATGTATATATGTATATATATATATATATATATATGTAATATGTATGTAATATGTATGTATGTATATGTATATATATAATATGTATGTATATATATATGTATGTAATATGTATATATTATGTATATGTATATGTATGTATATAATATGTATATGTATATATATGTATATAATATGTATATGTATATATATGTATGTATAATAATATGTATAATAATATGTATATGTGTGTAATATATGTATATGTAATATATAATAATAATATATGTATATGTGTATGTAATATGTATGTGTATATATGTAATAATAATATATATGTGTAATATGTAATATGTATATGTGTATGTGTAATATAATATGTATGCATGTATGTATATGTGTAATATGTGTATGTGTGTGTATGTATGTAATGTATGTATAATATGTGTGTATATATGTATGTGTGTAATATGTATATATATATGTATATGTAATAATAATA
>NC_056744.1:1396194680-1396312180 GCF_019279795.1 Protopterus annectens
AGAAACAACAGACAAAACTGGAGCTCAAACAAGGAACACTTGTTTCCCAAAGCAGTGTCTTTTAGATCTTTTCCAGGAAGAATGAAAGGGGAGGTTAAAAGGGCAGGAAGTTGAGGAAGAATGAAAATGGACAACACAGATGCATTGTTACGGTGAGTACATAACTTTTACCTGCTGTCATTTTCATTCATTCTTCAACTGATTGGACAAAGTCCCCAGGTAGAGGAAACATTTGGTGGTCCCCCATAGGATATTGTGGAGCCAAAAGCAACACTGTTCCTAAAAAATTAAATCTAATTTGCAATGAGCAATAAGGTATGAGCATTAGACCAAGTGGCAACAGCACAAATGTCATCTATCAATGTTCTTGACCAAAAAGACAATCGTCCATTGCTACAGACAAAGGATATGCAACCAATCATATGGCTAAAGTCACTTTGGAAACTGCCATACCTAATCTGTTTGGTGAGAAGGATACAAACAATTGGTCAGATTTCCTGAAATCTTTGGTCCAGTGACGATAAAATAAAAAAGTTACCTGTGCCCATCCAAAGATAGAGCATGTACGCACCTTTATTGGAGAAATTTTGGGAAGAACACTGGGGGGTTAAAGTACAGTTGTGTACACTACCATAAATGTAGATGGTCAAGTGTATTCACTGTTGCAGTCATCACATTTGGGTTATTGGCTTGCAGGTAGCCTTCAGTCGACCTGATTATCAAAGTCTTGGGTCCTGCGTCTGTTGCTGTCTCAGGTAGTCAGTGGTATAATGCATGCAGCCAACACCATTACATCAGTTTTTCTTGCCCCAGATGTCAGGTGCCCCCATAATGGGAAGCAATTATATACAAGGTTACACTTCCAACATAAAGCAAATACACCAGAAAGCTTTAAGCATAGTAAACAAGAATAGAGGTATAGTCAATAGAAGTCAGGGGCCTGGAGGTAGGGTAACCAGGACTGCAACAGTGAATACACTCAAACATCTGCATTTATGGCAAGTGTACACAACTGTACTATGTTTTTCGTGTTTCACTGTTGCAGTCATCACATGTGGATAGATTCCCAAAACTAAGGCTGGGAGGAGGCAATTAGATCGCATTAGGACCAGCTAGATCGCATTAGGACCAGCTATAAGGTCCTGCAAGACTGCAGTGGCAAAGCCAGCTCTGGATTTAGAAAAAATTGACTAGTGGTAATGCTTGGTGAAGGTATGTACAGAACTCCAGGTAGCAGCTTCTAGGATGTCCCTATTAGGGACACCTCTGAGAAAGGCTGTAGAGGTAGATGCAGCCCTGGTGGAATGTGGCCTTATCCCCTATGGGGTAGGTTTTCCATGGTGCTTATAGCAGAAATGAATGCAATGGCCTATCCACTTAGAAATTATTTGCTTTGAAATGGCCTTCCCATCTGCCCCTGCAGCAAATGCAACCAACAGCTGTTCCAATTTCCTGAGAGACTTAGTACTGTCCAAGTAAAATCTAAGTTGTCTGTGCACGTCCAAGGAGTGCTGTATTCATTTCCCTTTGTTCTGTGGATTAGAAAAGAAGGTTGGAAAATGAATGGACTGATTAAGGGCCACACCTTGGGCATAAAGGAAGGAATGGTCCTGAAGGACACCCTGTCCGCATGAAAGATGATGAAAGGCTCCACTGCCATGAGGGCCTGTAATTCAGACACCCTTCTTGCTGAAGTGATGGCTAGAATGAAGGTTGTTTTCCAAGAAAGGAATTTCAACTCTGCATTTGCAGCTGGCTCAAATGGAGGTAGAATGAGCTTTTCCAATACAAAGGTAAGGTCCCAGGCTGGAGGAGGGGCTTTCCTGGTTGGTCTTAAGTTTCTGGCCCCTCTGAGGAATTGCTTCAGTAATGGATGACAGAAGAGGGGTGGCTCTGTATTGTAATATGCTGAAATGGCTGAGGCATGAATTTTGATGGAAGAAAAGGAAAGGCCCTTGTGAAGCATCTTAGTTAAGTATTGAAGAATATGCAGTAAACTGGGCACTGCTGTGCCCATCCCTTGAGTGTGGCTCCAGGGACAGAATCTTTTCCATTTTTCAGCATAGGATTTCTAGTACTATGCCTCCTTGCCTCCAGAATTACTGAGGGATGGTAACGGAGAGATCAGGTAATTAGCCAGGCTGCAAGGTTCAGGGTTTGAAGCTGTGGGTGCAGAATCTGGCCCTCCTGCTGGGACAGCAGGGCAGGGGTCTTAGGCAGGTGCCATGGGGCCAGCAGTGACACACTGAGCAAGAGGGGGTACCAGTGTTGGTGTGGCCAATCTGGTGACATCAGTATTGTTCTTGGTTTATCCTGTTTGATCTTTAGTAGCACTTTGGAGAGGAGAGACAGAGGGGGAAAGGCATAAACAGATAGTTTTTTTCCAGGTGAAGGACAGGGCATCCACTTTCCAAGCCTGTTTGTGGTGAGTCCTTGTGCAGAATTTGTCCAACTGGTAGTTCTGAGGGGAGGCAAACAGGTCTATCTCTGGGCTCCCCCATTTGTTTCTCAACATGCTGAATATCTTTGGTTCCAGTTACCATTCGTGTGGGTCCATGAGATTTCTGCTTAGGTCGTCTGCCAGTGTATTTAGCTTGTCTGGCAGGAATTGAGCTTGTAGGTGCACTTGGTAGCTCAAGGCTGTGTTCCACAGAGCCATGGCTAGTATGCAGAGAGGGTATCAGTGGGTTCCCCCCTCCTTGTTTATGTACCACATAACAGTGGTGTTATCCGTCTTGACCAATAATTGTCCTGGAAGAATGTGGTCCTTGAAGGCTGTCAGAGCATTCTGTACAGCTAACATTTCTTTTTGATTGATATGCAGGTGCATTTGACTTGGGTTCCATTTGCCCTGAATGCACTGCCCTGCCAATTGAGCCCCCCATGCATAGTCTGATGCATCTGCTGTTAGGGATTGGGTGGCAGTGGATAAAGTGAATGGCAGACCCTTGCTTTGGTGGCAGGCCTCTGCTCACCAAAGGAACTCTATCTTTAGACAAGGTATGATAGGAATCATTGATTCTAGATCCTGAGAATGTTGACACCATAGGCTGTTTAGATACCATTGTAGTTTCCTCATGTGCAGTCTGGCATAAGGAATTAGTAGAATACAAGAGGCCATGAACCCCAGGGCTTGCAGTATTTTCCTTGCAGATAGCTGGGTCTTTGTGGCCAGTAGTTTGAAGTAGGCTGTCAAATGAACTTGTTTCTCTGGCGTGAGGTAGGCCCATCTGGGAAGTTGTATTCAAGCTTGCTCCCAGGAATACAATTTGTTGGCAGGGTACAAGATGTGATTTCTTTTCGTTTATGGTATACCCCAGAGAAGTTAGTAATTTCTTTACAAATGCCAGATGATTTAATAGCATGTCCTGGCTTTCTGCCTGAATTAGACAATCGTCCAGGTAAGGTTATATTTGAATATTTCCTTGCCTGCAAAATGCAATGAGTTGAGCTAGGCACTCTGTGAATACCCAAGGGCAGTGCAGAGAACTGATAGTGCATGTAACCTGCTCTGAAGTGTAGGTATCTTCTGCAAGATTCCCTTATTGGGATGTGCAGGTATACTTCCTTTATATCCAGTGTTGCCAACCAGGCATTTTTGTCTAGCATGGGAAGCAGCTGATGAAGAGTTAGCAGTTTGAATTTTGGGATTACCAAAAAGGTGTTTAGGATAGACAGGTCCAGGATAGGACGCCAAGAACTGTCTTTTCTGGGTACAAGGAAAAGTCTTGAGTAGAAACCTTGCCTCCATTCTTGTTCTGGGACAGGTTGAATAGCTCCGATGCTTAGAAGAGAGAGAACTTGCTTTTGAGCCTCTGCCCACTGATTTGGGGGTAGGTCTGGCCAACCGTTTGGGGTTGGTAAGGAGTGGAAGTGGAATCTGTATCCTTGGGAAGCTATATTTAAAACCCATTTGTCTTGGGTAATGAGTACGCAATTTTTTGCATGCAGGGCGATCTTTCCCCCTAAAGGAACAGTCAGTTGAGCAGGGCTTGGAAGGTTTAAAGTTAAGTCATTGAGACAGTTTACCATAGGGGGAGTCTTACTACTCCCAGCGTTGGAAGTGGGAGCCCCCCACTGCTTAGGCCTGTGAGTACCTTGGGACTGAAGCCTGGGTGTTCTGCTGGGTCTGGGTTTGGACTGAAGGCCTGGAAGAAGCAGGACAGGACCAATTCTTAGAGGGCCAATGACTACTAAATCTGGGAGGCTGTACTTGCAGGAAATCTTTAACAGTTTGAATAGATTTAGCTTTTTCCTCCATCTTTTTAAGTATTTCTTCTGCTTTGTTGCCAAACAGGTGGTCTTGGTTTAAGGGAGCATCCAGTAATTTAGCTTTAACATGATCTGGCAAAGATTCCTTAAGCCAAGCATGCCTTCTAAGTACAGACACAGTGACAGCAACCCTGCAAGATGCCTCTAATGAATCAAAACCACATTGCAAAGTATATTTTCCAACTTGTTTAGCAGAATGCATTAAATCCTGTAATTCTTTATTTTCAGCACAGTCAGGAATCAACATCATTTTCTTTTTAAGCAATCTAATAATATGCTGCTGATACTTTAACATATGAAACTGACAGTTTAAGGCCCTAATGGCCAATGTTCCAGAAGTGCATACCTTCTTATCCCATCTATCCAGGGCCCTGGAAACTCGGATTTTGGCAGTAGTAGCCTTAATGCCCTTGGGTTCATGTGAAATGGTCTCAGGATCCGCAGTAGGATTTTTAAAGAGGAACTTGTGAGAGTCAGGTACCCTGTAATACCTATCAGGTTTTCTGGGAGCAGGAGGTAAAGTGTCAGGGCAACTCCTGGTCATCAGAGAAAACACAAATTTCAGAATCCTGATCAGAAGAAACAGAAGGAAAATCAGTCCTAGGTCTCTTAGAGGGGTAAGAGTGGCTTCCCCTGATTAGAGTAATAAGGTCTTCAGCCATTCTTATTTGTTTTTTAGGCATAGGGGCCTGACTATGCGGTCTGGGCATCAGTTTTCTGGGCATGGATCGAGTTTTAGGCCTTGAAAAAGAAGATGGCATTGGTTTAATATGCAAGTCAGTAGGCCTGAATACACCCTCAGAAGCCGGTGTCTGCCCAGCGGCTCCGGACCCATCCAAGGTAGAGAAATCCGCAGGTTCCACAGTCAAAGAAGTATCTCACGGCATACCGGACTCTGAATGGGTCTCAATAGAGGCCTGTGAATCTGAAGTAGGAGGTATCAGGGGCTACGAAAGCGCCTCACTGAGTACCAGCGAACTGGCGACTAGCTTAGGAGAAGCGTCGTCAGCAGTTTTGGACCTATGCGGTCTGTCTTTATCTTTGCATTTTTTCAGAATGTCGGTAGTCGGGTGGCTTATCAAAGCCATTTCCGGATAACTGAACCGAGTACCAAAATGTTTAGATGCGAAAATGAACCGACGATGAATAGTATGAGGTTTGAATAAGGCACAAAACCGACAGTGAGGTACGTCGTGGTCTGGGCCTAACCAAGGAATGCAGTACAAATGAAAATCTTTATAAGGTATTTGCTTTCCATAAGAAATACAATTGTTAACTTTTACTGACATTGGTTTAGAAAAAGGATCCCCCAATGGGGTACTTAGCTTAGTTGAAGACTTTGGATCTGAAACTCGAAAATGAAAATTTCAGGAGTTGGCCGACCGGCACTTGCGAACTGCTTCTGCTTCGGGAACCACAGGGCAAGAAAGACTGATGCAATGGCATCGGCTGTATGCTTTATACGACTACCTGACGTCATGGAAGATGAGACAGCAACCGACACAGGACCCAAGACTTTGGCAATCAGGCTAACTGAGGGCTACCTGCAAGCAGATAACCGAAATGCGATGACTGCAACAGTGAAACACGAACATCGACTTGACTAATGTTTGACTCAGATGGCACCTTAGGTAAAAAGGATGGATTGGTATGTAGGGAGATCCTTTTGAAAATCCATGTTTGGAGATCTGGAGGAACGTGCTTGGAGTTCAGATACTTATCTAGCTGATGTTAACAGCAACTAGGAAATAAATGTCTTCCAGGTCAAGAATTTAATGTCCGTCTTGGCTGAAGGCTCAAAGGGCCTTTGGGTCAGACCTTGAAGCAGGATAGTTAAATCCTGAGGAGGAGCTGGATCATTGACTGGAGAACTAAATAAGAAGCTACCTTTCAGAAAAGTCTTGCATAACTTAGAAGAGGCCACAGAAGAGTGATTTCTGCCTCACTGACAGTTGGAAATGACAGCCAACTGCACTTTAATGGTAGAGAAACTGGCCACTTCATTAACAAGGGACGCTAAAACTTCTAGGATAGTGGAGACTGGGGCAGAAATATTGTCCATCTCTCTCTGGAAGACCCAAATTGAAAATCACTTCCGTTTACTTTTACAAATTTCTTAGTAGAAGACTTTTGAGAAGACAAGCGAATATGCCAGACTGGGGAGGAAAGTCTAAGCTGTCTAGTCATTAGTGAAACTGGAGAAACCCTGCAGTTAACTTTAGGACTGTTATGTCTGGATAAGTCAACCCTGTCAGAGGAGACAGGAGTTCTGGATTGGGGTCCAGTATCCAGGAAGGATACAGAAGATGAGGCCACAAGAAGGGAAAACAAACCTGACAAGGCCAAAAAGATGCAATGAGAATAACTCGGCTCTTCAACCGGCAAGCTTTCTGTAGGAATTTGGGGATTAGAGGTAACAGGGGCTAGGCATAGAGGAGACCAGAGGGCCAGTTGTGAACTACAACATCTCTTGTGGGGGGTGTCAGTGTAAAGAACCTGCTACACTTGTTGACGGGGGAAATGAAAAGATCACACCATGGCTGACCCCATCCAAGGAAAATTCTTTCCACCACTTTGACATTGAGAGACCACTCATGAGGTATCAGAATGGACTGGCTTAGTTTGTCCACAAGTACACTAGCTTTCGCCACTACGTTTGTTGAAATGAGAAAGCATCCGAAGAGATCGCCCATTGTCACACCCTCACTGCCTCACGACAGAGGATAAGATCCAGTTCCTCTCTGTTTGTTGATGTACCAAACTAAAACTACAGACATATTGTCTCTTTGGATTGCAATTGTCCCAGAGGAGAGAGCATTTTGAAAGGCCTGCAATGCTAGGAAGACAGCTCTCATCTCCAGTTAATTGATGTGTGAATTAGCCTCTTCTGAGGACCATGTACCTTGGACTTCCCTTCCCAAGAAACATCCCCCACCTCAATCGAGAAGAGTTTTTCACTTTGATCACTGGAAAAGGGAGAAGAAAAGGGCAGCCCTGTGAAACTTCATCTGAAAAGATCCATCAGAGAAGGAATTTCTTGCAAACTTGCATGATCCTGACCGGAGTGTACAAGGGCTGGAAAAGAATAGACCACTATGCTGATAGTGTCTATATAGCTAATGGAACTAAAATAATTGCTGCTGCCATGGACCCTAAGGCTTGCAAGACTAGTCATGATGGAGGAGAAGAATGCAAGATCGATTCCATGACCTGTGATCTGACAATTTGTAGTATTGCTGGAGGAAGAAATGCTAATGGACTGACAGTGTCTAAACTAGCACCTATGAATTCCAGATTCTGTCTAGGTGTAAGCTGTGACTTCTTGTTGCTGACTGTAATGACCAAATGGAGACATAACTGAAGCAAGAAGTCCCTTGCTTGTATAAGATGATGCCTGGAAGGAGCAGTAAGGAGCCAGTCATCTAAATATGGAAACACTTGGAATCCCAGCAGTCTTAGGAGAGCTGAGCAGCACTGCCATGCATTTGCTAAACACCTTGGAGGGCTGTGGGAAGGCCAAAGGGCAGTGCTCTGAAATGGTAATAAGTGCAGATATCTTCTAGAGCACCTGTTAATTTTGATGTGATAGTACACATCCTGAAGACCTATCGAGCACATCCAATTGTCTTTTCACAGCAGGGGCAAAATGAACTGAACTGTGACCATCTGAACCTCTGTATTTCACATACTAGTTTAGTTTACTGAAATCCAAGAGAAGTCTCACCTTCCCTTTCTTTTTTGGCACTAAAAAGAATCTCAAGTAGATTCCGGATCCTATCTGGTCTGGGTGTTCTTTTTGAAGGACTATTTTCTTTCAGCAGCTTTTTTATCTCCAGGGCTGCTGCCTCCCTCTGACTGGGTAGTACATTTGGGATCTTTCTCATTTTCATGGGGTAATTTGGGAAAATGTATGAAATAACCTCTGAATATGATCCTCCGCACCCAAGTTACTCTTGTGATGGATGCCCAGGCTTCTGGGTGCAAAGAAAAGTACCCCCAACAGCCTCCAGAAAATAGCAACCAAGCAACCTTTCAAGAGCGCTAGTAGGGTTTATCTGAGAAGGTATCCCTGAAACCCTGGTTCTGCGGGCCACCTCCTCCACATGGACCACATCTTCCATTAGAGTTCCCTCCTGTTTCTTTGGGGAACAAGCTCCTTGCGAGTCTCAGAAAGGACATTGGGACTTGCAAAGCCACACCTTTCTACCTCCTCAATAATTCCAGGAAAAGGGTCTCAGAGGTAGAAAAATGGATCCCAGTGACAGACAAGATTGTTCCTTCTTGCTCACTTCTGGAGAGCATTTTCTTCACCTTTGGGTCAACCAAAGATGATCCATCAAAGGGAGCACTGATGACTGAAGACCTGAAGGGCTCAACAAAAATCGCACAGGCTCATTCAGGCATGCATCCCTGATGGCGATACCCGAACCAGTCACCCAAGAGGTATCTCCTGCAGGTTGGGATATCAGCCTCATGTATACATTACACATGGACTGAAGGCTGGACAGTTGTAGAGAAATCCTGCTCTGGTCCTCCACAGACATGGACTTGGGGAGCTCTTTTGTCAAATCTCTTTGCAACCTTGTAAACTGCAGGGCAAACATCGCTGAAGTGTAAACACACTTTTCAAACCTGTCCAGAGCCCTAGACTTCCTGTTAGGGGGATGAACAGCACTCTCCTAGTGGCTGCTGCCACAACCATGGCATCTACTGGGAACACCTTGCTCCAGCATGTTGTCTTTTGGGGGGGGACTAAAAATCTATTGGGTTGCCTGGAGCTAGGCTCCACAGTATCAGACTCCTTCCATGCATGGTGTGAGATAAAATCTATCAGCTCATTAGTCAGGAGGGGGTCACCCAAGATGTAGCTGGGGTCAGATCTGAAAGCCTCCACGAACACCTCCTGGGAAGGGCGGTTGGAAGACCATCCAACGCTGTCCTTTAAAAGGTGCAGAATTTCTCCAAAGGTGACATCTTGAGCTGGAGATCTGGGAGCCCTTCCCCTTCAATGAAGTCAGTGTCCTTGATGAGAGACTCATGAAGGGAATCTTAAGCGTCTCCTTTTGCAGATTCTCTTCCTAGGGACCTCATCAGTAGGATGGTCTAGTGAGATAATTGGAAGTGACTGAAGGGAGACTGACTGGAGGCTTGGTCAGGTTGGCTGTCCTGGAGGGATAGAACTGACAGTCTCAGAGCTCAAACCCAACAGTGGGATATGGATAAGGATCCAGAGGGGGCAAAGAAGTCCTCTCTCTAGGCAGTAAGAAAGCGCTCCCCACTCCCTCAAAGGCAGAAGGTCTAGGAAAAACAATATCCAGCAGCACCGGAGTTGAAGTTCCCTGCATCGATGAGTCCTGAATCCTCCCAGATCCCTCTTCTTGAAGAGGGAGTCAGATCTGAGCTGCCCAGTGCCAAAGCTTCTAGATGGAAGGTCAGCTCTGATAACTTCATAGTTAACCCCACCCCCCTGGAACAGGCACTGAAGCTTTGGCTCCAAGAGGATTGGACCCGGATGATTCAGGAACATGTTTGGAGTCAAAGAAAGATCTTTGGATCTGAAGAGGACAAACTCAAGGATCTCAAATCCGTGGGCTTCAAAACCGCAGGTTGAATCAGAGAATGAGATATCAATTGAGGTTTGGTGCAGGGCAGGTTCATGGGTCCGATGAGAGATGGTGCTGGGATTACCTTCATCTGAATCTGAGCTCTGAGGAACTTCCTCATCATCCTACCCACATCTGTTGCGGATAAGCGCCTGTAGGATCTAAGGAAGGAGTTGGAAGATGGTGGCCTGGAGTGTCTCCTTGGAGTCTCCTGCAAAAAAGGTGAATGGAGCAGAAGAGAGATGAGCATCAGTGAAAACCAAGGGGAGGGCAGACCGGAGGAGACTTGGGCTTCGAAGAGGCAGGTTCAGAGGGCATCAGATCTGACATTTTAGAAATTTTACAAGGTGGTTCAGTTGTCAGAGCAGATTTTGGTGAATGGTCAGGTAACACGTTTCCTGGAGTCCTTATCTTCTGGAGCCGATTCAGGTTTTCCTTTTTCAGACCCCTTACAGGGGGGTTGTGCCCCAGCAGCTAGAGAAGAGGAAGTAGAAGGAAGGAGGCCCTTTAATACCAAGCTATTCTTCTGGTCACTAAACACTCTAGAGTTGAAGCCTGCATAGATAGTGCAGTCAGTATCTAAATGGACAGCATCCAAGCAGTAAACACACGTCCTTGCAGACATTGGAATTGGAAATCTTATGCAAACAGGAATGCATTTTTTTGAAAACAGTTGGCTTATCTGCCATGTCTTTCAGACCAAAAGAAAGAAGGCTTTATTTATTTATTTTTTGACAGCAGCAGATGTACCATCAATGGTACAAAGAGTACCCTATTGAGGGTAGGAAAAAAAGACAGAATAGAAAGGAATGAGTACCAACAATGGTATACAGAAGAGGACCCTCACAACCAAAGGGTAGGAAAAAACTACCCGACAGACAGAACCCAAAAACACAGAAAGAAGGCAAGGGAGGACAGGTGAAAAGGTAGGACAGATCAAAAGATAGGAAAAATAATCCAAAACACAAGAAAACTTGCAACTGCTTCTGGGAGATATGGCAGCAAGAGAGATCTGAGGTATGCCATGTTAATGGGGCACTGTGGGTAAAGGTAGGAGCTCTAAAGCTGGATTCATGCATCTAGAAAAACAAGCAGAGATAAATCAGAGGTCGGATCAGAGACCCATCATTTGAGGAATCAATGAAGATGACAACATTAAATCCTATATTAATTCCTCTCTAGTAATGCCCCATTACGTGGAGAAAGTTTGGATAGGAAAAAAAAAAAAAAAAAAAAGAGGAAAAGTAGGTGAATAAATTCTAATGCTATGAGAAACTGTTGAAAGTGGCCTTGTCCAATGAAGATATAATTGGACACCACAAATAAACCTAGTCATCTGAATACTTCACATCCAGTTTATAACTAGACATAATAAAATTACAGTGTAGAATTTTGCTCTTTTCAGAGGTATTAAATGTCCTACTTAACATACTATTCCAGCTCTCGGACTATTTATAAAGCAGAGAACCCTTTTCAGTGAGATTGTCTGGACAAATGAAATAACTTTTTGGCAATGAAACCATGAATCAATCTTCAGAAATCTTTTTCTGTTTAAAAACTGTCATAGCTTGTTGTCTTAGGCTATTTTGTCCCACCCTCCCTCCCTGTTGGTGTCTTGCTCTTATACTTGGTGGCTTTGCAGTTGCCCGCCCCTACTGTGACACACCTCCCAGTCTAGTGTCATTAGCTCATTCTTCTTAATACAGAGAGAACATTTGATAAGGCCTTCTGTTCCTCCTTTTTACCTTTTCAAAAAGTAAAACAAAACTTTTTTCTCTTCTTCGCCTGAACCTTCTTGTGTTCTGACTGTCCTTCTCAAACATATTGGAAATATACAGTATATTTCAGAGCATTTGTTATAACTGTATTTGCTATAACCGATTTAAGTATTTTTTCTGGCTTTTGAATATTTACTGCTTAGCGACTGCATCTTAGCCTGTTTATACAGCTCTGCATTCTATTTAAACTGTTTTTGTGTTGATTAACTGTTTTGCACTCTTAAAAAGTTATTTGTTGCTTAATTTTACCTGTAGGCTAACACACTCAAGTGTGCTAGCCACTTAAAAGCATTTATAGCATTTACTGTCTGTTTTTTTTCCTTGTCTCTGTAAAAAAAAAAAAAAAAAAAAAAAAATCTCTTGTTTTCCCACCTTACTGAACTAGAGTAGTCCAGTTTCAGAGTTGCTGATCCCTGGGCTTTGTTTTTAGTTCCTGTTACTGATCCATTGCCTTATTAGGAAGGAGGGAAGTTTCTTTGCTTACCAGTGGGAGTGGGAAGCACTGAGCAGCCTTTTGTCCGAATTGGTGAAGTTCAGCCAGAAACTAGTAGTCTATTGGTCGTTTTGGGCCAATTCCTAGCTCCTTTCAGCCCCTTTGCTATAAAACACGCTAAACACGTGTTTTCCAGCTTGTACCAACTCTGCACAGATCCTCGTGGTGGCCTGCAGAGTGATCCAAGCAGCAGAGAGCTAAAAGAGTGACTTTCTACCAGATATAAGTATTTTTGTGGCTTTCCCACTGTTATTAAGCTAGCGACTGCATTTCGCCTGTTTTACTGCTACTTTAAGTGATTTCTGCATTTTACACTGTTTATTGCACTTTAAGTTACTAATTGTTGCAAATTGTTTCTGTAGGCTACACACTAAAGTGCTAGCCGATTTACAGCATTTATAGCATTTACTGTCTGTTTTTTACTTATCTCTGTAATAAAACAAAAAATCTCTTGTTTTCCCACTTTACTGAACTAGAGTAGTCCAGTTTCAGAGTTGCTGATCCCTGGGCTTTGTTTTTAGTTCCTGTTACTGATCCATTGCCTTATTAGGAAGGAGGGAAGTTTCTTTGCTTACCAGTGGGAGTGGGAAGCACTGAGCGGCCCTTTTGTCCGATTTGGTGAAGTTTCAGCCAGAAACTAGTAGTCCATTGGTCGTTTTGGGCCAATTCCTAGCTCCCTTCAGCCCCCTGCTATAAAACACGCTAAACTGTACTGCTGATCTAACCAGCATATCCTATAACTGAAAGTTCATCTCTACTTGATTCCCAAGTAGACTATTCTCTATCTGTAAAGCCTAGCACTTACTCCTACAGTACTTGCACCTTGATAAAGCACTCTTATTATAGATAGTACCCCACCAGCCCAAAACCCACTTCCCGGAGTCCTTTGAAAGTTCTTTATCTACTACTTCTAGTATGTCGAGGGATCAGTTGCTAGTGTCCTCTCCAGCTCAACTGGTGAACCTGGGAATATTGAGGCAATGTTACAATTGCCTCATGTACACAGACAATCCTCTCCTTCTCCCACAAAACACAAATACATGCGAGAGATGCAACTATACGGCCAAACTGGAGGCTGAGCTCTCTCAACATAGGACTGGCAAGACCAGACAGGAGGAGAAGGCAACCACACACAATACATACCCAGTCACACATGGTACCATCACAACTTCAAATCATACACATACTCACACAAAGACATACTCGGAGGCTCTGGTCAAAAATTTACCAAAACAGCAGAGGCCACCAAAGCAGACACCCAAACAAATACCACCTCACGACCCAACACATGCAACACATAGACCACACAGTCAGAGTGTCAAACAGTCACAGCCCTTAAGGCCAAACAAAATGCCAGACACACTTGTCATTGGTGATTCCATAGTCAGACACACTGACGTCCGCTCACCAGACTGAGTAAGGAGAAGGTCACAGTAAGCTGCCTGTCGGCGCTAGAATCCGCCACATAACGCAAGCACTCAGGTCTCTCAACAGCAGGTACAAGTACGACTCAGTCATTGTCCACGCTGGTGTCAACGACCTGAGACGCACCTCCTTGGACTACATGAAAAGGGACGCCGAGGAGCTCTCTGATTATGTAGCCCAGGCAGGTATGACCCTGACCTTGAGCAGTATCCTACCTTCACCTAGAATGATGCCACAATACAGTGATAAGATGATCAGCTTTAATAATTGGCTTAAATTCTGGTGTCATTCAAAGGGGATCCAATGTCTGTCTGCCTGGGATGACATGCTGGACAAGCCACGCTGCTTCAAGTGACGGCTTGCACCTGTCACCCTGGGCTTCCGGATATTGGCAAAGGCTCTTGCCACCCCATAGTGCCTTTTTAGGCAAGGCTCAAATTCTAAACCTACCACCCTAGAACACCAAAAGGAAAAAACTAAGGGTAATGCTGCTCAATGCCAGAAGTCTCAATCTCAAGATGCACTTTCGAGGCCCTTCTCAATATGGAGAACATCGATGTCTGTGCTGTGACAGAAACCTGGTTCAAGGCTCCTGAGAGCACCCCAGCACTAACAGGTTTCACCTCATATCATACGTTCCGCCCCAAAATCCGGACAACACCAAGAAAGGAGGGGGGGTGTCCATATTCATAAAGGACACCCACACCTCAAGGTTGGTGGCAACGCACTATGCATCTGAGACCATCCAGGTGCAATTAACCATAGGCAAGACTGCTCTGCAATTTGTAGCATGTTACAGGCCACCCTCTCAAACTCAGGAACCTCACATGGCCTTCCTGAAAACATTGGAGGGGATAAATGTATCTCCAAACACCATCATACTAGGTGACTTCAACTACCCTAATATAGACTGGGAACACTACTCAAGCCCGAACACTCTAACCCAAAGATTCCTGGAGTTCATAAACTCAAATGCCATGGAACAACTAGTCACCATCCCCACAAGAGGTGAAAACATACTTGATCTCATCATCACGAACATGGGATCAAAATGTTCAACACCAGAAGTATACCCCTCACTGGTGAGATCAGATCATAAACTAATCTCGCTGGAGGTCCTCATCCCGCCCCCACCTAAAACAAAAAAGACCACAGTGAAAAACTTCTCAAAAGCCGATTTCACACTTCTAAAAACTAGTGTGGTCTCCTTTAAGGCCCCTGAGCCAGTGGTAAACATTACTCAAACCGCTGAATCACTTACAAATGCCTTCTACCAGCACCTACAGGACTGCATGGATCAGGCAATCCCAAACAAAACTAAGACTCTCTGTACCAAAGGCAAGCGTCCAGTCTGGTGGACCCCAGCCATAAACAAGCTCTACAACAAAAGGAGGAAGCTACTACAAGATAGAGCAAAATCCTTGAAAGGTAAGACACCTTTGATCATTATAAGTAAAAACTAAGAGCTCTCATAAAATCATCCAAGGCAAATTTTGAGAGAAAAATCGCCAAGGACTCTAAAGACAATCATAAGGCCTTCTTTAGCTATGTTAGAAACCTAGGAGGAAACTCCCAGATATGCTCAGAATTAGTTCAAAATGATGTGAAAATTACTGAACCTACACACATTGCTAACATACTGGCTGACAGGTTCAGTGCAAACTTCTCCCCCCCCAAAAGGAGAGATATCTATTCCAGAGGATTGTAGCCCCCCCAAACATCTCCAACGCCCAGGTGAGAACTGCCCTCACTAAGGGAAAAACACAGCATCCATGGGACCGGATGGTGTCCCCGGCTGTGTGCTTCATGAACTCAACGAGGAATTAAACCCACAGTTAGGACAGCTGTTTAATCTTAGCCTCACCTCAGGATACGCACTCAAGGAGTGGCGACGGCGACTGTGGTCCCACTTCATAAGGGCGGTGCCTCCACAGACCCTGGAAATTACCGCCCCATTAGCTTGACAAGCCTTATCTGCAAAGCCATGGAGAGGATCATAATGGAACTCATAAATAAAGACATAGGGAACTTGCAGACTTTGGATCCAACCCAGTTTGGCTTTGTCAAAGGCAGATCCTGCCTCTTAAACTTGGTTGACTTTTTCGAGACAGTCACCAAGGCCATTGATGAGGAAAGGCAGTCCATACAGCCTACCTCGACCTGGCAAAGGCCTTGACACAATACCCCACTCAGGTATCATCGAAAAACTCATCAGCTTGAATGTAAACCCATACATCACAAGATGGGTTGCAAACTGGCTAAGCGACAGAACCCACAGGGTCAGAGTTGCTGGAGCCATGTCAGACTCAAAGCCTGTCACAAGTGGTGTCCCACAGGGCTCAGTCCTGGGTCCACTCTTGTTCGGCATCTACTTTTCTGAAGTACAAGCAAACACAGGAGGGTTATGGCTGACAAAGTTTGCAGATGACTGCAAACTGGGCCATAGTCGAAAACACATCTGACACAGATATCCTCCAGAAGGGCCTCACAGAAACGGATAACTGGTGCCAGAGCCATGGCCTGAAGTTAAAGGCCAAAAAATGCATAGTCATACCCTTCGGGAAAAACAAGGTTACCCCTAGCTACCATATAGGTGACAATCCACTGAGCACAGAAAAAGTCATCAGGGATCTGGGGACCCAAGTTGACAGTAGTCTTTCGTTTGACACTCATGTTGCTAAAGTAGTTAGGAAAACCTTCTATATCGCCCACCTGATCATGAAGGGATTCACATCTAGATCAAGGGAGGTCATCGTCTCCGTGTACTCATCACTCATTAGACGTATGATTGAGTACTATGCCCGCTCGAATGTATCTGACCAGACACCTGATGCAGCTTGAAAGGCCCCAAAAGTTCCTCACCAAAAGGATAAAGGGTCTCAAAAATATGTCTTATGCTGCCCGACTGAAAGAACTCCAGCTTTATTCAGTCTCATACCGCTTGCTCAGAGGTGACATGTGCCTGACATATAAGGCCATGTCAAACCCAGATTTGATGAATATGCTTCACCTCAAAAAATCTAGATCCCTCAGAATCACAAGGGCGGAGACTTAAACCTTGACACGGTTATAAATAGAACGTGCTGGAGGGACAGATTCATCACCCAGAGACTCCCTATGCTGTGGAACAAAATCCCGGTACATGTGAGGCAGAGCACCTCGCTGGCCTTGTTCAAGAGGAATCTTGACCAATGGATGGGAGATCGCAGATATACCCCAGGGATTACTTCAGTGTCACTGCTTGACAGAGGCACAGAAAAATGATAGGCATAGTTTTTATTCAAAGTAAAGGGGTGGCGAAAGCCACATAACTATGGGCTAGGCTTATAAATGCCCTTGGGCAGATAGCCTAGTATGAACCTATGAACCTATGAACCTATGAAAGAAAATTAGAAGTTATGTACCTACCATAACGTTCCATGTTAGTTGTCTTCTCTCGCCTTCTTTCTTGCTGGATGGGTTCGGAGCCGATCCTCGGCTCCGACTCGGCACTTGCTTTAGCTCGAGAACTCCTTTTACCAGCTCGAGGCAACCCTATATCCCATGATGCAAGGCGGAACTACCTCAGATCTCGTTTGGCAGCTAACTGACCCTGCTAAAGACTTATCCTAACATAATTAGGAACCATGGTTCCTAAAAGAAGTCCTCATAACAACGCTCCAGAGGAAGCAATCTAATAGGAACTCTCCAAGATCTGTCCAGGCCAGGGGGAAGGAGGGAGGGGCCTAAGAAAGAAGCAGAGAAGACAACTAACATGGGACGTTATGGTAGGTACATAACTTCTAAATGTTAAGTTGTCAATCTCGCCTTCATTCTTGCTGGATGGGACCGCGTCCCTAGCACCTGTATCCCGGGTGGCTCAATGGAACAGACTCTTGAGAACTGTGGAACCAAAACTGGCCCTATCTCTGGAGGCCAAATCCAACTTGTAATGAGACACAAAGGTATGAGGCGTGGCCCAAGTAGCTGCTGCACAAATAGTGTCAATGGGAAGTCTATCCTGAAAGGCTACAGAAGTGGATAGACTCCTGGTCGAATGTGCTTTTGGCTTAGATGATAGTTGTTTGCCCCTTAGAGAGTACACATAGGAAATGGTGGAAGTCAACCATCTAGATAAGGTCACTTTAGATACTGGAAGACCTAACCTGTTTTCTGCATAGGAGACAAACAATTGGTCTGATTTTCTAATTTGTTTAGTCCTATGTAAGTAGTACCTGAGCTGACGATGAACATCCAAAAATGCAGCTTCTGTTCAGCTCTGTCAGAATAGTTAGGAAAGAAAACTGGTAGATCAATAGATTGGTTAATATTGGTTTGAGATACAACCTTGGGAAGAAAGGAAGGGTTAGTTCTGAGCGAAACCCTATCCTTATGAAACACCAGATAAGGTGAACGAATACAGAGGGCCTGAATCTCAGAAACTCTTCTTGCAGAAGTAACAGCCAGCAAAAATAGTTTTCCACGTCAATAACTTTAAAGAACACGTAGCAGACGGTTCGAAAGGAGGTAGAATTAGGGATGCCAACATTAAGTTCAGATCCCATTGTGGAGGAGGATGTTTCACAGGCGGTTTTAGGAGAAAAACTCCTCTTAAAAAGGCTTTGCATAACCTATGAGACATGATGTTATTGTCATGCAAGCCAACATGATACTTGGAAATAGCAGCCAGTTGTACTTTGACTGTAGATGATGAAGATCCCGAATGAAAAACCTCCGCCAGGAAATCCAAAACAGAATGTACAGGAGCGGTAAAAGGATCAATATTTCTGGCGTTTGCCCAAATAGAAAAACGTCGCCACTTGCTAGCATAAACAGTTCTAGTGGACGACTTTAAAGAAGACACTAAAATGTCTCTGACTGAGTCAGAAATCATTGGTAGCCTGGCTAGGGAAGGAAGTGGAGCAACCAAGCAGTGAGGTTGAGAGAATGAATGGCCCGGTGCTGCTGACCCGACTGGTGGATCAAAAGATCCGGAACTGGGTCCAGATGCCAGGGCTGCACCAGAAGGTGATGATGTAGAGACGGAAACCAAATTTGTCGAGGCCAATATGGAGCAATAAGGATCAATTTGGCTCTCAAATCGGTGGCTTTCTGAATGACTTGTGGAATCAATGGAAAGGGAGGAAAAGCATAAAGAAGTCCCCGAGGCCAATCCTGGGTTAGAGAGTCTCTCAAGGGTTGGCCTGGAAGAGGAAATAGTGTGAAGTAATCTGGGCACTTGCTGTTTTGAGGGGTAGCGAAAAGATCGCAACAAGGGGTGCCCCACTTCAGAAAAATCTGATCCACTACAGATTGATTGAGAGACCACTCGTGAGGCATCAGAATAGATCTGCTTAGCCTGTCTGCCAATAGGTTGGACCTGCCGGGGATGTGCGTTGCTATCAGAAACCGCTGAGAAGAGATCGCCCATTGCCAAAGTCTGAGAGCTTCTCGACATAAGGGATAGGACCTGGTTCCGCCCTGTTTGTTGATGTACCAGACCACAGACATGTTGTCCGTTTGTACTGCAATAGTCCCTGTGGGAAGAAAGTCGTCGAGGGCTTGCAACGTTAAAAGCACTGCTCTCATCTCCAGGACATTTATGTGCAGGTGGTATTCTATGGGTTGCCACGTCCCGTGGACCATCCTGCCCTGATAATGCCCCCCCACCCGATCAGAGAGGCATCCGTGGTGACTGTGGCAACTGGAGGAGGGGGAACAAAGGGTCGGCCCTGATGAAGAAGAGGGGAAGATATCCACCATCGTAGATGAGCCCTGCACGACTGTGTCACCAAGATTTTGTGTCTCATGGGCAGATCGGTACGACCACTGCGTGAATAACATCCACTGCAGGAGACGCATGTGGAAGCGAGCCAGTGGAAGAAGAACAATGGCTGCAGCCATTAGGCCTAGAACTTTCAAGACAAACCTGGCTTTGATCTTGTTGCTTTGTAACAGAAGCTGAACAAATTTCTGGATGTCCAGAATCCTTTGATCTGTTAGCCTGGCTAACATTTTGACGGTATTTAACTCTCGGCCAATAAAGGTGATAGATTGGCAAGGCAGCAGAGAGGATTTTTCAAATTTACGAAATTCCTAGACTCTTGCAAAGCTGTAGGGTGTAGTCTCTGGACAAAGAAGCTGATGCTTGGAGGTGGCGGAGAGGAGCCAGTCGTCCAAATAAGGAAACACCTGGAATCCTCGACGTCTCAGATGAGCTGTGACCACTGCCATGCATTTGGTGAACACTCTGGGGCTGAAGTGAGGCCAAAGGGCAGTGCTCTGAATTGGTAATGACTGGCTCCCAGCGAAAGCGGAGAAACCTTCTGGAGCATCTGTGAATCTTTATGTGATAGTACGCATCTTGAAGGTCTATAGAGCACATCCAGTTGTCCTTGCCCAGAAAGGGCAGAATGGATTGCAGCGTGACCATCCGGAATCTTGCCTTTCTGACAGACTTGTTTAGTCTGCTTAGGTCTAGTATTGGTCTCCAATCTCCCGTCCTTTTGGGGACCAAAAGAATCTTGAGTAGAAGCCGGATCCTACTTGGTCTGCCGGCACTGTTTGGATGGCTCTTTTTCCAGGAGTTTTGAAACTTCCTGTCTTGCCAAATCCCTTTGACCGGGTGAGATGTCTGGAAGGGATTGTAGAGGTATGGGAAACCTTTCGAAGGGGATTTTGTAACCCTCGGATATGATCGACTGTACCCACTTCTCTTGTGATAGGGATTGCCAGGCTACTGGGTACAGCGAAATTCTTCCCCCGACTGCCTCCAAGGGTGGACAGTCGGGCAACACCTCAGGGATGCTGAAAGGGCTTCTCAGGAAGAGACTCCCTGTTGCCCTGGTTCTGAGGACCCCCTGCCTCTAGGGCGTCTATTATTGTTAGCCCCTCTGCCTCTGGGGGTAAACTGGCCACGTGTGTCCGGTGCAGCTCCTTGGGCTTTACGGAACCACATCTTCCCCCCCTTCTGACCCTTGGGATATGGTCTAGAAGGAGTGGAAAACTGGACTCCAACGGCAGAAAGAGTTTTACCGTCCTGCTCACATCTGGTCAAAGTATCCTTCACCTGAGGTCCGAACAAAGCCGAACCGTCAAAGGGGGTGTTGGTGAAGGACGCCTTAAAGGGGTCCGCAAAATTACACAGCCGCATCCAGGCTTGGCGTCTAAGAGCAACACCTGTGCCTGCAGCCCTGCTCGCTCCATCGGCCGCATAAGATAAGAGCCGCATGGAGGAGTTAGATATGGAATTCAGGATAGCAAGCTGAGAGGCAATCTTTTCCTGAGCCCCAGCAGCAGGAGGATCCTGGACTACTTCTCCCAGTTCCTTGAGAATATCTCGTTGAAGCCTGGTGAAGTGACAAAGGTAATTCAGCGAACGAACAGCAAAGGTCGCTGAAGAAAACATCCGCTTTCCATACCTGTCCATGGTCCTAGAATCCTTATTAGGAGGATGGACAGGTACTGAAGGATCCGCCAGTTCCTTCTTAGTGGCCGCCGCTACCACCATAGCATCCATAGAGACACCTTTGGACAGGAACTGTTTGTCCGAAGGGGCCGTGATGAACTTGGATGGTCTCCTGGGGACAGGTTCCACAGAATCTGGAGCCGCCCACGCCTTCCGAGCCACTACCTGCATGAGTGGGTCGAAAGGCGGAGACACCCAGGAGGTGGAGGGTCGGGATCCAAAAGCCTCCAGGTATACCGACTCATCCTCGGAGGGGTCAATGGAGGGCCAATTCCCCCTCTGTTTGAGGAGCTCAAGGATGTCTGAAAATGAGACATCCTCAGAGGGGGACCGTGGGGAACCCTCAGACTCATCTAAGTCGGTATCAGATGTAGTAGACTCAGGGGAGTCTGTGTGTTTCCTCTTACACGTCCTCTCCTGAGGGGGTTCCCCTGCAGGGTCAGGAGAAACCTCGGAAGAGGAGGAAATTCCCAGTGGGGAAACCTGGGGCGATGGATCCCTGGGCCTGAGAGCAAGAGGCTGGCAAGAGGCATCTGCAGGCACTGATGAGGGAGGAGCTAGAGGGATAGACCGTTGACCAGGTTCAGAGGCCAGGACACTCCTCATCACCTCAAAGGCTCCTCTCCCCGGGAGACCTGAACACACCCGCTCCGAAGAAACAGGAATGGTCGGCTCCAAGGAGAGAGAAGGCTCCGAGGCCGATGTCGGCGCCGAGCTTACCAAAGCCGAAGCTCCGAGAGGGAGAGCGGGGTCGGACAAGGGTCCGATGCCACTAGCCCCCTCGGAGCCGACAGTGGAAACCCGATGACCAGATCCCTCCAAGGAAGGTCTCAAGGAGGAGATCGGAGCCGAAGATGACGGAGCCGAAGGATGTATCGGCTCCGCATCGAAACAGTCGCTGTCCCAAGAATCTCCGGCTCCGAACTCTGGTGTGGAGTCGGAGGAGGAATCTCAAGAATCGGGGCTATAGCCGAAGTCTGTTGAGACGGGCTATGGAGCATTTGGGCCAGTGCCTGAGATTTCAACAGCCTGCTTACCACCCTCTCCAAATCGTGGTCAGACAGCCTGGAAGATCTCGAAGATCGGCTCCGATGGCTCCGCTCCGACAAAGAGGAGACCCGGGCCGAGTGAATACTTGGTACCGAAGGGGACCGGGATCTCTTACGGGTCGGAGACACCGGAGCCGAAGTCCCTTGAACCCCAGATGGAGCCAAGGATCTCTCGGCTCCGATGCTGGATAAAGTGTCGGCTCCAGCCGGAGCCAACAAGGCCACAGTAGTCAGGGTATCGGAGCCGGCCGGCACCGAACCCACTACTCTAACAGAAGAAGTATCGACTCCAGCGAGCCGATATCGGCTCCGACGGGCCGGAGCCACCGGAGGAGGCTTGGACACTGTAGCCTGAGCCTTCGGTGGCTTAAGAGGTTTTCCTGCCCCTGGCTTAGGAGGAGAACCTTCAGGTTTAAGTAAACCTTGGAGGATTAATTTGTTCCTCCTTTCCTGCAGGACTCTCTGGCTAAAAGCATGACACAACGCACAGGAGTCCTGCAGGTGCAAAGGCCCCAGGCAATACACACAAGAAGTGTGACCGTCTGTCAGGGACATTTTCTGACAGCACTGGTCACGCTTCTTGAAGCCTGAGACCTTGCCTTCCCTAGACATCCTAAAAAGGATAGACACAAACAGTCCCCACAAACACACAACTTAATCCCTACACAGACACACAGGAAGGGAATAACTTGGGGAACTAGGCCTGACTAAAACTTTAAACTGAAAAACTATTTTAAGAGTTTAAAAGGAAGGGAATAGGGTGGGCTGTAACTAAGTACAGGCTAATCTAACACTAAAGGGAAAAAATAAACCCCTAACTAAACTTTTTCTTCTTTAACAAGAAAAAACTTACCTCAGCTGGCAAAGGAGACCTCTTTCGCTAAGCGGCAAACGAGATCTGAGGTAGTTCCGCCTTGCATCATGGGATATAGGGTTGCCTCGAGCTGGTAAAAGGAGTTCTCGAGCTAAAGCAAGTGCCGAGTCGGAGCCGAGGATCGGCTCCGAACCCATCCAGCAAGAATGAAGGCGAGATTGACAACTTAACATTGAAATAAAAAGAGCATTAATGAAACAGCAAAAATGATTGGATTATCTAAAGGAAACTATGCTTGTTATATCAGTAGCTACACAATTAATGACTTCCACTATATTTGACATTATTTAGAATTGATATCACATGATATACTGTAATTGTGCAGGAGAAGTAAAAAAAGGCAGCAAGGAAATTTGGTACATAAATCTGGCATTTCTGGTTGCACTCCAGTTTCTGTTACAGTCCTCTGCAAAGAAAAGTATCTATTTAATTTCAGCTACTGTAAAGAACTGCTGCAGGATAAGTTTCTCTAATTCCCTTGTGTACATCCCCAAGTAGTCTATGAATGCAGGCTTCTCCTTTTTTCTGAAGTGTTTACTGTAGCAATTCAACTTGCCAGACTAAATTATCAGAAGTTATATTAATGGAAACATAACAATAGCTGCACACATTGAAACGCTTCTACTGCTATGGCTTGATATATTCTTTAATTCACTGTTGGTTTATATTTCGTAACAACAATGGACAAATATGCTGAAATTACATTTTTTTTACAGCTAAATGTATTACAACCCACCTGCTCGTTTCATACTTTTTCTGGAGCTCATTGAAACTTTCCTTTAAACAGGTACGATCTGTGGTGCTCGCAATTTCAAGTGAAAAGTCATCCAGTGTACTCCCATGATTTTTCATTTTAATTTGTTTACCTAAAACTTTATTTTGGAAACTCCAAGACACCAGAGGACTTCAGAGAGCTAAAACAGAACACATGATAATTACATATCTCTACTCATCAAAAAAAATGCATACAGTATTATACCATCACTACTGATCAGTGCTATAATCTATGCTACACACACACGAAAAATACTAAATTGCATGCATGTTACTGTAGCTTTCAATTTTACTAACGCCACAGGAAACTTGTTTCTTTGAAAAAATCTCTGGTGGATAAACAGACATTCCACATACAAACAAAACCATAGCCATAATGTTCATTTTAAAGTTTCCAATTAAAACACTTCACAGGAAAAGTTGTCTTCTTTTTGACAGATGGAATCGAGTCAAGTATTTCTAGTGTGTGAGAGAGTATGGATAGCCTTAAACTATACAGCGAGCAGCACAGTAGCACAGTCATCAGTATAGTCTCCTCAAAGAAAATGATTTGCTGGTTCTCGTCTCAGCTGAGGTGCCTTCTGTGCAGAAAAGTACAGTTTTGTACCTACCATAAATGTAGATGTTCGAGGATCCACATTGCTGCAGTCCTAACTATTGGGTAGTCCGCTGTCCCAGTCGGCCCGAATACCAAAGTATATGGCTGACGTCGGTCAAGGCGCATTAGACTGACGTCAGTACGTCAGGGTACTAATGCGCATGACCGACGTCATATCCTCAGTCTTTTCTCGCCCCAGATGTCAGAAGACCCTAAAAAGATAAGGCCAAAACCAAAAACTCCAAACATTCCTGCACCAAAAATATGTACAATATATACAAAATTACCAGAGTATAACCTCACCTACACAACCACCCCTAAACACAGAGGGGAAGGAGGGAGGGTAAATTGGACTGCAGCAATGTGGATCCTCGAACATCTACATTTATGGTAGGTACAAAACTGTACTATGTTCTTCATTCCACATTGCTGCAGTCCTAACTATTGGGTAGAATCCCAAAGCAGAGGTAAGGGAGGCTGGCAAATCATAAGGAAGCAGGAGCTGACAACATGCCTTGTAAAATAGCTGTGGCAAAACCAGCCCTAGATTTAGAGTAGAGAGGAAGGTGATAATGCTTAGAGAAAGTATGCACTGAACTCCAAGTAGCTGCCTCCAAAATATCCTTAGTTGCCACCCCCCTTAGAAATGCTGTTGAAGTGGCAGTAGCCCTAGTGGAATGAGACCTAATCCCAGCTGGAATCTCCTTGCCATGATGGGAATAACAAAATGCAATGCAAAACCCAATCCACTTAGAAATAGTTTGTTTTGACACAGGCTTGCCCTGAGAACTCAAAGCAAAAGAAACAAACAACTGCTGAGACTGCCTAAAATCCTTAGTCCTGCTTAAATAATAACGCAATTGCCTGTGCACATCTAAAGTGTGCAAAATCTTTTCCCCTTTATTTTGGGGATCTGCATAAAAAGTAGGCAAATGAATAGTTTGGTTTAAAGCCACACTAGAAACCACCTTAGGCATAAAGGAAGGATTAGTACGTAATGATACCCTATCCTTATGAAAAATCAAAAAAGGCTCTACGCCATAAGGGCCTGCAATTCAGAAACCCTTCTTGCAGAAGTAATGGCCAACAAAAAAGCAGTCTTCCATGACAAGTATTTCAATTCAGCAGTAGCCGCAGGCTCAAAAGGTTGTAGAGTAAGTTTCTCCAACACAAAATTGAGATCCCAAGCAGGAGTAGGAGCTCTACGGGGGTCTTATATTCTTTGCCCCTCTAAGAAATTGCTTGAACAAAGGATGCGAAAACAATGGTGGGTCACAATCATAGTGAGCTGAAATTGCTGCAGCATGAATCTTAATGGAAGAGAAAGACAAACCTTTGTCCAATAACTCAGTAAGATATTGAAGAGCCACACTCAAATTAGGCTCAGAAATCTCCAAATTGTTTGCTGCACTCCAAAATAAAAATCTCTTCCATTTTTCTGCGTACACTTTCCTTGTACTAGGTCTTCTGGCTTCCATAATCACATTTAAAACCTGTTGAGGAAGTTGAGACCTGCTGTGTTTCAAAACAGAATATGCCAGGCTGTTAGATGAAGAGAGTGAAGCTTGACATTGAGCAGGTGACCGTCCCTCTGAGACAACAGGTGTGGAATCAAAGGTAAAGGCCATGGAGGCTTCCTTACCAGACTCCTCAGTAATGGGTACCAGTGTTGCCGAGGCCAATCTGGAGCTATTAAAATCATCCTTGGCTTGTCTTGTCTGACCTTTAGGAGCACCTTTGGGAGAAGAGGCAGAGGTGGAAAGGCATACACATGAAGAATTTTCCAACTGAAAGAAAGAGCATCCACTTTCCAAGCTGTGTGATGAAACCTCTTTGTGCAAAACTTTGGCAGCTGGTGGTTTAGTGGAGAAGCGAACAGATCTATGTCTGGAGTTCCCCATGACACTGTCAATTTTCAAAATACATGAAGATCCAGTTTCCACTGTGGGAATCCATGATTTGTCTGCTTAACACATCTGCTAAGGAGTTCTGTGCTCCCGGCAGAAACCTTGCCTGAAGAGTTAGTTGCAAGCTGAGCGCAGTCTCCCATAAAATCATTGCTTGCCTGCACAACGGGTAAGAATGTGTTCCCCTTGTTTGTTGATGTACCACATGACAGTTGTGTTGTCTGTTAGAATCAACACCTGCCCTGGAAGAAGTAACTCCTTGAAAGCCATTAATGCAAACTGGACTGCTAACATCTCTTTCATGTTGATATGTAGATGCTGTAGTCTGGCAGGCCACTTGTCTTGTATCCACTTTCCATTTAGATGAGCTCCCCAAGCAATGTCTGAGGCATCTGTCGTTAGAATCTGACTCGCCTCTGGCCGGGTCACAGAGAGTCCCTTGTTTAGGTGACATTCCTGAGCCCACCACAGAATTCCTTTTGAATGCAAGGTATCATTTGAATGACAGTGTCCAAATCCTGGCAGTGCTGTGTCCATACATTTTCGAGATACCATTGCAGCTTCCTCATATGCAGTTTGGCATTGGGAAGCACCAGAATACAAGATGCCATGAACCCTAAGGCTTGAAGGACTGTCCTTGCAGTCAGCCCGGACTGAAGAGATAGTTGATGGAAGTAACTGGAAAGATTCTTTTGTTTGTCCGGGGTTAAAAAGGCCATCTGGGCTGCTGTATTCAGTCTCACACCCAGAAAGCACATGTCTTGAGAGGGTACTAGACTGGACTTTATTTCGTTCACAGAATACCCTAGGCATCTTAGCACTGCTATCACAAATTCCAAATGCTGTAAAAGGTCTTCCTTTTCTTGAGCCAGAATCAGGCAGTCGTCCAAGTAAGGATAGATTTGAATTCCTTTTAGCCTGAAGTAAGCTATCACTGGAGCCAGAACCTTTGTGAATACTCTGGGCAGTAGATAAGCCAAAGGGCAATGCAGAGAACTGATAATGAGAATTTCCAGCTCGAAACGCAGATACTTCCTGCAACTTAGTCTGATAGGCACATGAAGGTAAGCTTCCTTGAGATCTAAAGTTACCATCCAGTGATCTTTGCCCAGCAGAGGTAAAAGCTGTTGTAACGTCAACATTTTGAACTTGGGAATGTCCAGATAAGTGTTGAGGATAGATAAATCCAAAATTGGTCTCCACGTGTTCCCCTTCTTGGTACTAGGAACAGGCGAGAATAAAATCCTAGGCCCCTTTCTGGCACAGGAACTGGCTGAATGGCCCCTATTTGGAGCAACAGAGAAATTTGCTTGTGAGCCTCTTTTCTTTGTAGAGGAGGAATGTCTGGCATGCCTTTGAAAGGAGGCAAGGTATGGAAATAAAACCTGTAACCGTGGTGAATGATATCCAAAACCCATCTGTCTTGGGTAATTAAATCCCAATTTTCTTTGAAAAGAGCCAGCCTTCCTCCCAAAGGTGCTGCCAGGCGAGAATGTACTGGCAGCTGAAAAGGTAGGTCATTGGGTCTGTTTACGAAAGGACTGACCCCTGCCCTCACCAGAAGTCTGAGCAGGTGAACTCCCTGTTCTAGGCCTAAAAGAACCTTGAGCTCTGCCCCTACCACGTCTAGACCTACCCCTAGACTGGGAATCATAAGCAGGATATGTCCATCCCTTAGTAGGCCAATTTCTACTAAACTTGGAGGCTGCACCTGCAAAAATCCTTAACAGTTTGCATAGACTTAGCCTTGTCCTCCATTTTCTTTAAAACTGCTTCCACAGGCGAACCAAACAACACATCAGACTGTAAAGGAGCATCCAAAATCCTTGTTTTAACATGCTCAGCTAAATTCTGATCCCTCAACCAGGCGTGCCTCGAAGAACAGAACCAGTGCCACCCACCCTTGAGGAGGCCTGCACAGCATCAAAACCACACTGCAAGGAATGCTTACCCACCTGTTCAGACACATGAACTAAATCCTGCAACTCTTTACACTCAATACCTTCTGCCAGAGCATCCACCTTAGACTTCAATTGTGAAAGGAGATAATTCTGATATTTTAACATGTGAAACTGACAATTCAACGCCCTCATGGCTAAAGTGGAAGAAGTATACACTTTCTTTCCCCATCTATCCAAAGCCCTTGCCTCTTTATCAGGAGGAACAGGATTTTTAACAACAGAAGCCTTCACACCTTTAGGCCCCTGAGAGACAGTTTCGGGTCTGCCCTAGGACTCTTAAAAGATACTTATGAGCTTCAGGCACCCTATAGTACCTATCCGGTTTAACTGGGGCAGGAGGCAAAGAATCAGGATTCAGGGAAGCCTCTGCAAAAACATCTTCCACCACATTCAGAACAGGAGGTATAGCTAAAGGCCTATGCTGGGGTAAAACAAGAATTCCCTAAGCCTCTTCCTGGAATCAGAGAAATCTTGACCTTCCCATTTAAAATGCTCCCTCATGGAATGCAGAGTCTCTGAAAATGAAAATTCCTCAGGAGGAGAAGCTGAAGGAGTAGAATCATCCACATCAGAATCAGAATAAGGAGGATACTCCTGCAAGTCTTCAGCAAGACTCAGAAGCCTCCGAACATTGCTCAAAACTCTCAAACTCAGGTTCCACCCTAGGCCTCTTGTCAGGAGGGGGCATAGAACCTCTAATCATAGTAATCAAATCCTCTGCCATTTTAAGCATATGTTTCTTAGGCAAAGACCCTGAAGCACTAGGAGAAACCCCCACTGAAGCTAAACTTGGCCTGCCTCTCAAAGAAGCCTTGGAAACAGAAGGGGAGGCTCTAATCACCTTAGGAAGAGAGGGAAGAACAGCCACCTGAGAAGCCCCTTCAGCCTGGCCTACTTCCTGAGAGGACACATCCTGTAACAGTAAAGTCTCTCCCTGAGACTCCAAAGAAACTCCTGGCAGAACCTCCGGCTCCACTGAGCCTTCTAAAGAACCGACGTCCGGGACTGTCAGTTCTTCCACTCTAGGCTTTGCTGCTTTGTCCTTGCGCTTTTTGGCCGAAGCGGGCGTCGGAGCATCCAACGGCATTTTATAATTACAACGCTTCCCAAAAACTAACCTGGCACAGTCTAACCTTCTCTTAATAGTGCATTTGTTAAATCTAGCACAAGAGCGGCATCCAACAACGTCGTGCTCAGGCCCTAAACAAGGTATACACAAAGTATGGTAATCCCTATGAGGTATCTGTTTCCCACAAGAAATACAGTTATTCACTTTTTCTGACATCCGGTTAAATACTGAGGCAAGAGAAAACCAAAATATTACCAAACGGGGTACTTAGCCAACTTTGATTCGGTCTGAAACTCTGACTTCAGAAACTTTCAGAACGCCAACCTGCACTCGCAAAACTGCTTCTGCATCGGACCATGCGGCAAAAAAGACTGAGGATATGACGTCGGTCATGCGCATTAGTACCCTGACGTACTGACGTCAGTCTAATGCGCCTTGACCGACGTCAGCCATATACTTTGGTATTCGGGCCGACTGGGACAGCGGACTACCCAATAGTTAGGACTGCAGCAATGTGGAATGAAGAACATCTACATATCTTCCTTAGTCTGCATGGGTTTCCACTGGTACTCCGTTATCTATCGCATTCCAAAGACATGGACTGGAGAATCTCATATCGCAACAGGTGCACATAATACAGAATAATGGGCTCAAAATCTATTTCTATACTTTTCTTTTTTGTTAACTCCGTGGATATTACCAGCTGCTCATGGATCACTACTGGAACTGGATGTAACTCAATAGTACTGGTTGGATGAAATTGTATAGCAAAATAAAACATGTTCACACATTATAACAGTAACATACAAAATGCAATGCAAGTCTTTTTTTGTATGCTTCTATATGTATGCACTATAAAAACATATACAGTTATACATGTGTGCGGGTAGGTGTGAGTATATATTTATGTTGTCAGAGACATTCCTAAAAACTCTACTTCTACTATTGACAACATATGTAAAGTGTTTAACCTTAAGACCACATGGCAAAATGTCACAAGTGACAATTCAATAAAGTTATTAAAAAAGACCACGTGACAAACGAACACTGGTGTGTGGGCTTTGACCAATATCTGCTACACCCAAGAAAGTTTCACATTGTACCACTGGAGAGCAAAGCTGTAACAACTGGCGTTCTAGTATTTAACTGCCTTTTAGTACTACTTTACCAAAAGTAACTGCACCTTGGATCAAACTGCAATATTCACACACAATTTCCAGGAGGGATTAAATATACTACTTTACAGCTACTGCTCTTTTATGCTTTTAAGTTAATGAGCATTTTGACACACTCAGGGCACAGTTACTGTATATGGTTAAAATGGGCCAGCCATGCTATTAAATTATGGCATCTGTGGCCAAGCAGTCTATTCAAAATGCATCTGTAAATTATAATTCATCAGTTTTGGTGTAACAATACATATAAAGAACTAGCCACATGCTTTTGAAACTGATTAAGTCATACTGAAATACAGACATGAGCTCACAGGGAATATGTAGAAGGCTGCCTTATTCTCATTTACAGTTCAGGAAAAAGATTCTTCACTGTTTCCAGTCCATAAAGTCCAAAGGACACTATGTAAAAAGCAAAAAGACCAAGTGAACTGTTTTGCTACACTGAATTTTTAGGAAAGAGTTGTTGTTGTTGTCTTTCATCTTTTCCCGGTTAGGGGTTGCCACAGCGGAACTCCGGTCCGCTAATGATTAGCAGTAGATTTTCACGAACGCCGAGGTGCCAGCTCGACGTCCAACCTTCAACGAAGGCACACCCTTTTACGCATGTCTTTCAAATGCCCACCCAACCGCGGGGAGGACATGCAGACTCCACACAGAAGGCACTCCCTGCACTCCAGCCGAGAATCGAATGGGAGAACCTCTTGCTGTGAGGCAACAACGTTACCGCTGCACCACTGCGGAAGTCCAATTTTAGGAAAGAGTCAAATCACAAAAAAAAAAAAAAAAAAAAACTCAAGGGTTTGTCCCAGAATGATATAATTCACGACTGTGCATGGGTGTATCAGGATTTACCCACTGCTGGTGTGGTTTTATCAACAGGGTGAAGCACAACTGATTAACTGCAGGTAAATCCTGATATGCTGGTGTGGTTTTATCAACAGGGTGAAGCACAAGTGATTAACTGTAGGTAAATCCTGATATGCCCATAAGCAGGAGTGGATATTGTATTATACAATTACACTATAAGAAAGAAATCACTTACTTTCTTAAGCAATACATTTGTATAAGGACGCTTCTGTCGTCTTCCCTACCCTAACGTACTGCACATGCACATGGGACTCCTGTTCCAACACTCACAAAATACATCAGTGCAGGAAAAATAATGCTGTTTTTTAAACTATAAAAAAAAACAGATTTATGAGGGATAGCACAAACATACAAGAAAGATCAGGTAGGGTTCTATCTGCTTAATTTTACAGAAAGTACCTGATTTTTTTTTATATATATATTTTGCTCTCTCCCCTCAACATATGCCAAAAGAAAGTCTGGCTGCTCAGTGGTACTTCAGCAGCCACATTGTTTTCTATTGGTACATGCTTGATTTACAATAGGCACACTGGTTGGGCTGCCCAAATCAGCATGTTTGTATTTGAATATTGAGTACTTATAGTATAATTTTAAATTTTAAGCCCCCATTTTGCTTTTGGTAAAGGAGTCCGGGCTCTTTCCTTTCTGCATTTTAAAAATTCTGACTTCAAATACCATTATCCCAAGAGAAGTTGCTTACATAACCAGAACATTCCAGCCTGAGTCTGAGTGAGTGAGGGTGTTCTTATAACAATTAAGCTTTGCAAAGCTCTGCTGCATTTTACGGAAACATAAGAGAAAAACAGGTCTTGTGCATTTTTTCCATATCTTGCATCTTTGCTGCAGTTTTCCTAAAAATAAAACCTACTTCCGATTATTTTTCCTACATTTTTCATTTTTGCTGCATATTCACTGCAAAAAGCAATACAGATTTGGTATAGCCTTTCATCCCACCCCCCACCTCAAGTGAGTTTTCTTGACACACCTAAAGACGCACAGTTTGGGAATAACATGCTTTCATTGAGCTGGGCTACTCTGTCCCAAGCCTTTTGCAACACTTCTCATAGTAAGACCTACGTAACCACTTTAAGGGATTCTGTTCTGCAGCCACTGTTAATTTTCTATCATAAAGATAAGGTTGAATCTTCTGGAGTACCCAAACTATCCCGAAACATTACTTTTTCACAGCTACATATGATCCTCTCTTGGCGGTTATCTACAAAGTACAGTTGTGTACACTTACCATAAATGTAGATGTTCGAGTGTATTCACTGTTGCAGTCATTACATTTGGGATAATCTGCTGGCAGGTGGGCCTGAATAACAAAGTCTTGGATCCTGCGTCAGTTGCTGTCCCTTCTTCCATGACGTCAGCTCATCAGGGGTATAAAACATGCAGCCGATGCCATTTTCATCAGTTTTTCTTGCCCCAGATGTCAGGTGCCCCTCAAATGGGGAGCAAAAAAATATATATAAATATACATGTAATTTAGAACACAAAAAATATACCTCCAAATAAAAGCAAATACAACAAAAAGGCTTTTCAGCATAGTAACAGAAAGAAGAGGCATAAAAAGAGAAAAGTAGGGGGCTGGCAGGTGGATAACCAGGACTGCAACAGTGAATACACTCAAACATCTACATTTATGGTAAGTGTACACAACAGTACTACATTATTTGTGTTTCACTGTTGCAGTCATTACATTTGGGTAGAATCCCAAAGCTATGGTTGGGAGGATGGAATTATACAGCATTAGAAGCAGCTATAAGGCCCTGCAGGACAGCAGTGGCAAAGCCTGCTCTGGATTTAGAGAAGAGAGGTAAATGGTAATGCTTGGTGAACGTATGAACTGAGCTCCAGGTAGCAGCTTCTAGAATGTCTCTGGTAGGAACCCCTCTGAGAAAAGCTGCAGAAGTAGCTGCAGCCCTGGTGGAATGGGATCTGATCCCCTTAGGGACAGGTTTACCATGATGCATGTAGCAGAAATTAATACAATGGCTTATCCATTTTGAGATGGTCTGCTTTGAGATAGCCTTTCCCTCTGCCCCTGCAGCAAATCCACCAGTAGTTGCTCAGATTTTCTTAGAGATTTTGTCCTGTTCAAATAGAATCTTAGTCGTCTGTGTACATCCAATGAATGTAGAATCCGCTCCCCGTTGTTCTGTGGATTTGGGAAAAAAGTTGGCAGATGAATGGTCTGATTAAGAGCCACACTGGATACCACTTTAGGCATAAAGGATGGACTGGTCCTGAGCGCTACCCTGTCCTTGTAGAAAATAATAAAAGGCTCCACTGCCATGAGAGCCTGTAGTTCTGAGATCCTTCTAGCTGAAGTGACTGCTAAAAGAAAAGCGGTCTTCCAAGAGAAAAATTTTATGTTTGCAGTAGCAGCTGGCTCAAAAGGAGGCAGGGTGAGTTTTTCCAACACAAAATTGAGGTCCCATGCAAGAGTTGGTGCTCTCCTAGGAGGTCTTACATTTTTGGTCCCTCGGAGACGCTGTTTTAGCAGAGGATGAGAAAAGAGGGGAGGCTCTGTGCTGTAATGAGCTGAAATGGCACGGGCGTGGATTTTTATGGAAGAGAAAGATAGACCCTTGTGAAGCATCTCAGTTAAATATTGCAGAATTTGAGGAATATTGAGCATTTCTGTGCTTATTCCTTGTGCCTGATTCCAGGCACAGAATCTTTTCCATTTATCAGCATAAGATTTTCTAGTGCTAGGCCTTCTAGCCTCCAAAATGACATCCATCACAGGTTTGCTGAGAGAAGTAACTTGTGAAATTAGTTGATTAGCCATGCTGCAAGATTCAGAGTTTGGAGCAGTGTGTGTAGAATTTGAAAGTTCTGCCGAGACAGTAGATAAGGTGTCTGAGGCAGGTACCACAGAGGAAGGTGCGACATATTGAGTAGGAGCGGGTACCAGTGTTGGTGAGGCCAGTCTGGAGCAATCAGAATCATTTTTGTTTTTTCCTGTCTGACTTTTAGTAATACCTTGGACAGCAGAGACAGAGGGGGAAAAGAACAGACTGATAGGTTTTTCTTCCAGCTGAAGGATACAGCATCCACTTTCCAAGCTTTTTTGTGATGGATTCTTGTGCAGAATTTGTCCATCTGATAGTTTCGGGGTGAGGCAAAAAGATCTGTGTCTGGGCTCCCCCATTTGCGTGTCAACATGCTGAAGATTTGCGGATCCAGTTTCCATTTGTGAGGGTCCATATGATTTCTGCTTAGTTCGTCTGCCAGAGTATTTTGTTTTCCTGGCAAGAATTGAGCTTGTAGATGTATTTGGTAAGAAAAGGCCGTGTTCCACAAGGCAATGGTTAGTCTGCAAATGGGGTAGAAATGGGTACCCCCCTGCTTATGTACCACATGACTGTGGTGTTGCCCGTCCTTATCAGTAGTTGTCCTGGATGAAGAAAGTCCTTGAAAGCTGTCACAGCATTCTGTACAGCTAGCATCTCTTTCTGGTTGATATGCAGGTGCATTTGATTTGGGCTCCATTCACCCTGAATGCATCTCCGTGCCAGATGTGCACCCCAAACATAGTCTGATGCGTTTGTAGTCAGAGTTTGGATGGCGGGGGAGGAATAAATGACAGTCCCTTGTTTTGGTGACAGGCCTCTGCCCACCATAGGAACTCTTGCTGCAGGCAAGGAATGATAGGAATCATTGTTTCCAGGCTGTGACAATGTTGACTCCATCAGGTTTTTAGGTACCATTGAAGTTTCCTCATATGCAGTCTTGCATATGGAATTAGAAGAATGCAGGAAGCCATGAACCCCAAGGCCTGCAGAATTTGTCTTGCAGATAACTGGGGTTTTGTGAACACTTGTTTGAAGTAAGTCATCAATTGGATTTGTTTGTCTGGCGTGAGATAAGCCATCTGGGCAGTTGTATTCAAACTTGCACCCAGGAATGTAATTTTTTGAGAGGGTACCAGTTGTGATTTCTTTTCGTTTATGGTGTACCCTTAGGCAAGTTAGAAGCCTTTTTACAAATGCCAGATGCTGTAGAAGAGTGTCCTTGTTTTTTGCCTGAATTAGGCAGTCGTCCAGATAAGGATAAATTTAAATGTTTCTTTGTCTGCAAAATGCAATTACTGGTGCCAGGCACTTTGTGAAGACCCTGGGTGCAGCAGATAAGCCAAAGGGCAGTGCAGAGAACTGGTAATGCAAATAGCCTGCTTTGAAGCGGAGGTATCTTCTGCAAGATTCCCTGATTGGGATATGCAGGTAAGCCTCTTTTAAGTCTAGAGTTACCAACCAGGCATCCTTGCCTAGCATAAGTAGTAACTGTTGTAGAGTCAGCATCTTGAATTTTGGAATGCCCAGGAAAGTATTTAGAATGGATAAGTCCAGAATTGGGCACCATGATTTGTCTTTTCTGGGTACCAGGAAAAGTCTTGAATAAAAACCTTGTCCTTTTTCCTTTTCTGGTACTGGCTGAATAGCCCCCCAATATCCATGAGGGACATAACTTGTTTCTGGGCCTCTGCCCACTGATTTGGAGGCAGATATGGCCATCTGTTTGGAATTGGCAAAGTGTGGAAATGAAATCTGTATCCCTGGGATTCTATATTTAAAACCCACTTGTCCTGGGTAATTAGATGCCAATTTTGTGCATGAAGTGCTAGTTTTCCCCCCAAAGGGGCTGCCAAAAGATAAGTGCTTGGAAATGGCAGAGGAAAGTCATTAAGACTGTTTACAGTAGGGGGGGGGTGCCTTGCTACTTCCAGATTTGGAGGTGGAGGCACTCCATTGTTTTGTTCTGTAAGTTCCTTGTGACCGAAACCTGGAGCCTTTGGAGTGTCTGGGATTGACCTGAGCGGCTCTGGTGGATACTGGAAAGGACCAGTTCTTAGTAGGCCAGTGCCTATTGAACCTGGGTGGCTGCACTTGTAGGAAATATTTTACAGTTTGCATAGATTTAGCTTTGTCTTCCATCTTTTTCAAAACCTCTTCTGCCTTATTACCAAATAGACTGTCCTGTTGTAAAGGAGCATCCAACAATTGTTCTTTAACATGATCAGGCAGATTTTGCTCCTTGAGCCAAGCATGCCTTCTTATCACAGATCCAGTTACAGCGGCCCTGCAAGAGGCCTCCAAGGAATCAAAACCACATTGCAAAGTATGCTTTCCAACTTGTTCAGCTGAATGCAATAAATCCTATAACTCTTTATTTTCCACACAGTCAGAAATCAACATTATTTTCTGTTTAAGTAAGCCCATGACATGCTGCTGATATATTTAAGCATATGAAATTGACAGTTTAAAGCCCTGATTGCCAGGGTTGCAGATGTGTAAACCTTCTTGCCCCATCTATTCAGCGCCCTGGAGTCTCTATCAGAAGGGGTAGGATTTTTAGCAGGAGAAGCCTTAACACCCTTGGGACCCTGAGAAATTGTTTCAGGGTCAGCAGAAGGGTTTTTAAAAAAAAAATTGTGGGAGTCAGGAACCTTGTAATATCTGTCTGGCTTACTAGGAGCCGGAGGCAGGGAATCAGGAGCCATGCTGGATTCTGAGAAAACATCATCAACAATGTCTAGAACAGGAGGTATAGCCAAAGGCCTATGCTGAGGAAGAAGGAAATACCTAAGCCTCTTTTTGGATTCTGAAAAATCCTGACTCTCCCAATGAAAATGTTCCCTTAAGGTATGCAAAGTTTCTCCAAAACAAAAATCCTCAGGAAGAGAAGCAGAAGGGATAAATTCTTCTGCATCAGAGTCCTCATAAGGTGGAATAGATAATTCCTGATCAGAAGAGGAATCAGAAAAAATGGAAACCTGATCTGAAGATTCATAATCAGTGTCTTGCCTGGGTCTCTTAGCAGGAGAGGGTTGGGAACCCCTGAGATCTAAGTAATTAAATCCTCAGCCATTTTGATCATTTGTTTTTTAGGGATAGGGGCCTGAGCACGTGGCCCATGCATCAGTTTTTTAGACATAGTAGTTGGTTTTGGTCTTGTTTTTGAGGATGGTGTCAGTTTAATGTACAAATCTTTAGGTCTGAAAACACCCTCAGAAGCCGGTGCTTGGTCAGCGGCTCCAGACCCATCTAAGGGAGAGACATCCGCGGGTTCAGTACTTGAAGTGTCTCGCGGCATACCAAACTCCGAATGGGTTTCAGTAGAGGCCTGCGTATCAAAAGTAGCAGGTATCAGGGGCTGCAAAAGCACCTCACTGAGTACCGGCGAACTGGCGACTGGCTTAGGAAAAGCTTTGTCATCGGTTTTGGACCTCGGCGGTCTGTCTCTGTCTTTTTCTTTGCATTTTTTGTGAATTCCAGTAGTCGGATTGCTAACCGACAACATTTCTGGAGAGTTAAATCTTGAGCCAAAATATTTAGATGCAAAAATATACCAACGCTTAACAGTGCGTTGGTTAAATTTAGCACAAAACCGACAGCAAGGCACATTGTGGTCAGGGCCTAGGCAAGGAATACAGTACAAATGAAAATCCTTACGAGGTATTTGCTTCCCACAAGTAATACAATTATTAACTTTTACTGACATCGGTAAGGAGCAAGAAAAAGTTTCCCCAACGGGATACTTAGCTTTAGGTTGAAGACTTCGGTTCTGAAACTCGAAAACGAAAATTTCAGGAGTCGGCCGACTGGCACTTGCGAACTGCTTCTGCTTCGGGCACCGTGTGGCAAGAAACACTGATGAAAATGGCGGCGGCTGCATGTTTTATGCACCTGATGACCTGACGTCATGGAAGAAGGGACAGCAACTGACGCAGGACTGAAGACTTTGTTATTCAGGCCGACTGAGGGCAACCTGCCAGCAGATTACCCCAAATGTAATGACTGGAACAGTGAAACATGAAGAACATCTGAGCCACACTGCTGGGTGCTCCTTTCTTTATGAAGAAACCTGGCTAAGTATGGCTCTCAGACCATGGCTTGAAGCATTCACTTGTACAATAAACATTTTTTTTTAAACAACTTTATTAAATTATCAGTTAAGAAACAGGCCAACAAATATTAAGAGAAAAGAAAACAAAACTATATTCACATTTTCCATACCCATACCTCTGGTAGAGTGAACATCTGGCTTACCAGGCAAAAACTTTCCTCTCAATCTATATCACAATGAAATGCAGTCCGAAAGCCATTTAGATAAAGTAAACAGACACTGGCTTGCCCAACCAGGCCTTCAAAAAGGAAACAAATAGCTGGTCAGACTTCCGGATGGACTTTGTTCTATCTAAATCAAATCTCAGAACTGTAAACATCAAGACAATGCAGTAAATATTCTCTTTTGTTTAAATGTTGGGGGAAAAACAATGATAAATGAATGACCTGATTCATGGTTGTTTCCTACACCACCTTAGGCAAAAAGGCAGGATCCGTTCCGAGAGAAACCCTGTCCTTATGAAAGGCCAGATATGGAGGGCAGGATCCGTTCCGAGAGAAACCCTGTCCTTATGAAAGGCCAGATATGGAGGGTACCATTGATCAGGCCTGTAGTTCGGACACATGTCTGACTGAACTGAGAGCCACAAAGGAAAAGTGTCTTCCAAGACAACAACTTTGATGAGATTGTCCCTGTAGGTTCAAAAGGAAGGCAAGAAAAAATGCAAGGCATAAAAGGTAAACTCCGTGGAGGAACAGTATCCCAAACAGAAGATCACAACAAAATTGTTCCTCTGAGAAAAGCTTTGGAAATCTGCAAAGCTGTTATGGCAGTATCGTCTCTGCCAGTATGAAAGTTGGAAATAGCAGCTAACTGAAATTTAATAACTAGATCCAGATTGAAACAGATCTGCAAGAAAATCAAGAATGGCATCCAAAGAGCTGAAAAAGGGTCCAAACCTTTAGAAGGTGCCGATAGCGCTTCCACTTACTAGCATAAAATTTGTGAAAAGATGGCTTCTGGAAAGAGGACAAAATGTGAACTACTCTAGCAGAGAGCTTAGGATCACCAGCCATCAAGGGAGATGGAGAATGCTGTTAATTTGAAAGTCCAATAGCCAAGTGGGAGATCGGATCCAGAATAGGATCCAGCATCTGGGGGAGGGTACCAGAGAAGAGGCCACAGAAAATGGAATCACACCTGACTGGACCAAAAAGGAGCAATGAGGACCACAGTCTCTCTGCAACAGGAGGCTTTCTGGAGAAGCTTTATCATCAGTGGAGTCGGAGGATAATCATGCAGGAGATCCAGGGGTCAAGCATACACAGCAGCGTGCCTGGGAGACTGTCCTTGTGGAAAGACTAGGGCATAATAATTGTTGCAGTTGATGCTGAACAGGGAAGCAAACAGACTGCAACATAGAGTATCTCAATGCAGGGAAAATCAGAGGTGCTACCCAGGATTTAGGGACGACTTGCGAGGAAAAAGGATGTTCCCACTTGGATTGTGCATTAAAATGTTGGATTTCCCCAGATGTGCATTGCTACCATAAACCACTGAGATGAAAATCGCCCATTGCCAAGCTCTCATGGCCTCCTGACAAAGAGGTTAGGATGGGTTCTCCCAGTTTGCATAAATACCAAACCACAGACGTGTTGCTATTTGCACTGAAATAACACTAAGAGAGGAAGTCCTGAAAAGCCTGAAACACGAGGAGGACTGCTCTCACCTCCAAGACACTGCTGTGAATACTGGCTTCCAGCGCAGACCTAGACCCTTGGACCATCTTCTTTTCAAAGCGCCCTCAACCAAGAAAGGAGGCATCTGTCATGACTGTGCCTTCTGGGGGCAGAAGAGCAAATGATCTTGTGGAAGACACTACTGGAGACTCCCATCAAAATGATGTGAAAATCCATGGTAAAGGTTAAGTAAGACTAATGAGTCGCTAACATCCACTGCAGTATCCTCATATGGCACTTTGTCACAGAATCAGGAAGTTTTCTGTGAGACAGTATGAGACTGGCCTCAGTCTGAAGTGCAGTCACTCTGTGAGATGGAAGTCTTGCAATCTGTGACACTGTTTAACTGACAGCCTTTAAATTCCAACATGTGAATTGGCCAAAGGCTGGACTTTTGATAGTTCATGATGATTCCTAAGGAGACACACAACTTCAGTATGGAATCCCTGGTCCTGACTAAGGATGCCCTCGTGGAGGCAGTGAGAAACCAACCATCCAGGTAACACAGACATAGAATCCTTGAAGCCTGAGCCAGGCTGCAATGACTGCCATGTACTTGCTAAAAACCCAGAGGGCATTGGTGAGACCAGAGCATAGCACTCAGATCTGAAAATGATAGACTTCCAGCTGAAAGCACAGATATCTCCTGGACCACCTCACTCCCTTTATATGGCTACCGGTTGAAAAAGCAGATATCTCCTGGACCACCTCGCTCCCTTTATATAATGTAGACATCCTTGAGATCGATTGAGCAAATCCAGTCAACCTTACTCAAAATAGGTAAAATGAACTGCACCAAGACCACATGGAGCTTGGTCTCCTTTACAAAGTGATTTAACCTGCTTAAATCCAAAACTGGTATGAGGTCTACGTTTTCCTTTTGAGACAAAATGAGCCTGAATAGATCCTGGATCCTCACTGGTCTGGTGAGACCTATTTGATGACTTGATTTGTTAACAACTTTTGAATCTCTATAGCTACATCCCTTCTCTGACTGAGTGGTATATCCAGAAGGTTTTTGTCATTTTTCGGCAGTCATAAAAACAGAATTATGTAACTTCTGGATACAATTCACAACACCCATGCATATGAGGTGATGGCCTCCCACCCTTCCAGGTGTAGAGGCAAGTGACCCTGACAGCCTCCAGAGAAGAACAGTCAGGCAATCTTTCAGGTATGTGGAAAAGACCTCCGAGAAAATGCTCTGCCAAAGCCCTGGGCCTGTGGACCACCTCCACTGTGCGGGCAGCATCTTTTCTGGTTACCCCCACCATCACAAGCAAAACTCTCTGCAAAGAGCATCCCAAAAAGACTGTTGCACGTTTCTAAAGAAGAGATGCTAGCCCCCTTTCTGGTTACTAGAGAAGAGTCATTGCAGTGTGGCAAAATGCAATACAATGGCAGATGTCTTAGTGTCTTGTTCACTCCTACTCAATGTGTCTTTAATTTTTGGCCTAAAAAGCAAGAGGCCGTAAAAAGGAACATTGATAAAAGATGTCTTAAAATAGTCCATAAAGTTGCACAACTTCATTCAAGTGTGGCAAGGAAAGGCAATGCCAGCATCAGGGTATCGCTGACCATGATGGAAACAGACTAATGTGGATAAATGCAGCTCTAGCATATTTTGAGACTGCAGAGCCTGCTGTGACTTAACTACTCTTGATACTTTGAACACCATGTCCCATTGAATTCTTGCCAAGTTAGCCAGGGAATTCAGTGCCCTCAGCACAAAGGTGACTGACATGTAGGCATGCTTCCCTAATTGATCCAGTGCCATGGACTCCCTGTTAGAGGGATGGACTAATGAACTCTCTTCCAAGATGTCCCTCTTGGTGGCTGTCAATATTAGGATGGCATCAATGGCTGGTGGTTGTCACCACTAGGATAGCATCAATGACAGGACCCTTACTCCAATGTTGTCAATCTTTGGGAGGGGCCAAGATCTTATCAGGCTTCTTAGGTACAGGGTCCACTGTGTCAGGTTCCCAGAAGGCCCTCTAGGACACTAAATCAATTAAGTGCTTCCAGATGAGAAACAACCCATGATATGGATGGATCCATCCCCAAAGGCCTTCAAAAATATGACTACTCCGTAGATGGGACTTCTGCTGTCCAACCCCCATGCTGGTGCAGCAGCTCAATGAGATCACCAAATGAGGAATTTTCTTGGGGGGGGTTTTGGAAACCCTCTCCTTCCTTGAGGTCAGTATTCTTAGTGAGGGAATTCCTACATGGAATCCAGGTACTTCCTCTTGCCATGACTGACTTAATGGGGAAGTCCAGAGGAGAGGAAAAAGTGCAGGGTGGTCTGAAGGCCTATTGATGTGAGCTGTCCTACAGTAAGTTGTTGCGAGTCCACAGGCACAGAAAACAAAGGGGAAGGAATGCGAGTAGGCACTGACCATGCCATCTCCAGTCCAAAGGGCATTCTTTCCACTACACTAAAGGGTTCCTTATGGAGAACAACAACCATACATAACATTATATTCATAAAGTACATACAAATATTTCAAACATGGGCATTATTGCCCTTGTAGCTTGCCTATATACCAAAACACTTGTTCCCATAATATCCGGGCTGTTCTTAAAAATATCTAAACTAGCACTTGCTTTAATGTAATTTGGTAGTCTGTTCCATGCATCAGCTACTCGGTCAGAGAACCAATTAGTACACTTCTCATTCCTATAGAATCTTCTACATAGGTTGTCTGATGATTCTGGAGTACTTTTTGTTAACCCCAAACATTCCCAGAGGTAGCTGATACTAAATGCCCTATATACCTGAATAAGGTCTCCTCTTAGATATCTGTAAGAGACACCGTACAAGTTCAGATATTTTAGTCTTTCATAATAACTTAAATTTTCAATATAAATTAGTAGAAAGTATTCTAAGAACTTAGCCTACACAGGACTACAGAAAGGACATTTTGCTAATAGGAATGACTGCAAGTAGGGGTGCAAAAAATAGGGGATTTAATTTACTGGAGAAATCTGACAAAGGAGCCACAGTATTGGGACCAAAAAAATAGAGAGGGAAAGGTAACAGAGTGGGATGAGGCAAAGAAGACATCTGGACTGCAGGCTAGAAACTGCCTTCCTTACCTGGCACTGATAACAGAGCATAGACACAGAGAAAGGGCTGTGGGAATCCTAAGTGAAAGACCTGCTCAGGTAGCATTTTCGGTTGAATCTAGAACTGAAGCTGCTGTTTAAAAGGGGTCAATTAGAAGGGCATATAAAATATTTCATGATAACTTTAGATTCAGATGAATTAAAAAAGACTTGGAAAAGAACTAGAAAAGCAATTTACAAGGGAACCATGGGAAGACAGATGTATGGCTCCCAAGTATGCAACAAAGTCCAGAAGGTTTAGGAGTTTTGTTTGGAAGTGTTTGAATAGGTATTTTTATATGCCAAGCAGACTTCAAATAATTTTTCCTCAGTTGGTTAGAAAATGTTGAAAGTGTAATGGGGAAGAAAGACCTAATTGGGAACATGTGTTTGGGAATGTAATAAGTTAACAGTCTTTAAAATGTCCATACAGAGTACTCTGTCAGAAATATTGGGTGAGCAAATAGTTATAGCTAAGGATATGATTTTTTTTTTTTTTTGAGCCGAGACACAGGATCTGAATTTCCAAGACACAGCAAGGCCTTATTAACTTTAATTCTGTTGGGTGCTAAAAAAGCAATTTCTAGAAAATGGAAATCAAAGTCTAAACAAACTGCATTTGAAGTACTGAAAATTGACAGAAAGAATAACTAGGAGAGGGATCTTTACGAAAAGAAAGGAGCAAATTACATAGAAATAAATGGAAATTCTGACAATACATACAGAATTAAACAATTCATGTAATGTTGGACCGATAATTAAAGATACATGATGTATAATGTATATAAAAAACATTAATGTGGTTTGTTTTATTTTCTTAATGTATGTCTGCCTCTGTCTTAAGTGATAATTTAATAAAAGTGTTTATAAAAAATACTTGTGCCACTTTCATCTGGCATTTATTTACTTGATTGGTAGCCCTGAACTTTTTAATCTGCTTAGCACCTAACACATTGAATAAGATCCTGTTGAGACCTACTTCAGACCGCAATATTATCTATGAAAGCAAGATCAGCTTCAGCTGTTGCAAGGATGCCTATGGCAAGCTACAGGAACATTTTTCATCTGAAAGGTTACCTTGGTAAATGGGTGCCAGTACTTACTTTGGTATCTTAATTCAGCAATAGTCAGCTTCTTAACCATATCAAAAATAAAAGTTAAGGCTTTATTTGTTTGAAGCGAGGGGTAAGCACTCCTCCATGTGACTATTAAGTTTCCCTGTTGTCAACAAAGAAACTTGTAATCCTATTTTATTTTAGCAGCAGCATTACTACTAAGGCCCATGAAAATTCCCGGACTACTACTATATCCAACATTTCCTGAAATCTCTCTAGTGAGGTTTGCTTGGCCTACCCAGGCAACCAGTAAGAAACCTGTTGGACTGACCATTCATTCAATCCCCTAGTTAACAAATTGCTCCACCAGTTGGTTATACCTTGATTTAACAGTGAATGTGTCCTACAACTCCCTCAGTACTGATCAGATTACCTGCACCTGGATAGAGGATAGCTGCTTTGACATCACTACCTTAAACAGACTGCATGTCACTGAGAAGGTCTATCACAATATCTCTCCCAGATGCCTCACGTAACCCACTGCAAAAACAGATCACCAGTCTCTCTCCATTACGGCAGGGTTTTATCACATAGGCAGGCAAGTTTGCACTTTTGCTTCCTGCCTAGCAACTTCTCAACATAGTTAACATTACTTACCCTTCTCACAATACAGAAATGACCCTCTCAGGGATAAGTGACATTCCCTTTTATCTAACCGCATATACTTGGGCTCTAGATAGCTGGTTATAACAGACATTTTGTGGGATAGCACAAGCAGAACAGCAGCACTCTCTCTCTAAGCCTAGTTATAACATTTAGAACTGAATCATTATAGATACTTTGTGGAAACACTTTTACCTTCCCACTCATCACAAATTAAATTTAGGTGGTGTTCTCATCTTCTGACGACAAAATAAATCAAATGATGAAAACAGTGGACTCCTGGGGGCAGCTCTTTATAAGCAAACAGAAGAGGCAGGTAATTTGCCCAACTTCTATTACAACTTGTCTGTGAATGCTCTCAGCATGGTGCTTACAGTTAAACCTCTCCACCACATGAAGTGTTTGTATACTAGGGATACTCTTGTACCTCTTTATTTCCATAGTGCTTTCACAAAGAGGTCATCAGATCTGAAAAGAAATGAAAACTTCTTTTTGCCAGTATTACCCAAAAAAATCCACCCTGCCAATTGCACACACATTCAAATGACTCCTTTATAAGGAGGAAGCACGTTTGCACTGATCTCGGTATTCAGTGCTGGGTTTTCTGCCCTCCTACTTGCATGCCTCTGGTGAAGACTGAGCATTTCTTTCTTGAGCCGTTATTGCTTTTCTTTTTGCTTGCTCCTTCACCCTCTTCTACAATTCATGATTATGATTCATTTCCTGTTCTACTGCTTTGGTCTCTCTCTCTCTTCTTCCTCCCTTTGCAGCTGCTTCAATTTTGCAGTTATACTGAGGTGTCTCATGTCTAGCATCAGTTTCTCCACTTCAAGCTGTATTTTGAGAAATGCAGTCTTCAAGCCTGCAACTCATATCCAAGGTAGCTATCATCTCATTTTTGCTCAAACCAACATATGTGATCCCCCTTGATTTAAACTCTTTGGAGAGCTGTAATGCTGACACCTTTCCAGAGTCTACAGACTTCCTTTTTGCCTATTTTACTAACTTATTCTCTCTAAGAATGAAATTACTGCTGTGGAATGCATATTTCTGCATAATTAGCAAAGGTACACACATTTTTTTTATAAAGTTGATTTGCAGGCTATACAAGTCCAATGTACAAAATCCCACTGCTGTCACCAATTAATATGTTGATGGTCCCTAAAAAACATACCACAAAAATATATGTAAGGTGCTTGTCTTTAAGAATTTATGGAAAATGGACACTGCCTACCTTGGGATATGACCAATACCTGCAATATTCAAGAACCTTTGACAATGTACTGTTGGAAATCAGTACTATAAGCACTGGCTATCCATGATTTCATACATCTCAATCTTACCTCCGTGCCTTTCACTATCACCTTACCAACAGTAACTGCATCTTGGCTGAAACTACTGCATTCAAACACACAGTGTTTTATAGGACAGGCTAGTAATATCTTTTTAGTACCATTACCTGTTTTTGTTTTAAGGGTAGCCCACTGCCCAAATCCACAACCACATAAACCAAGGACAGAATTACTGCACTCTCACTATAAGTCAACCATATAATTCACTTATTGGTAGCTATGGCTGAACAGTTTATCTTCAAAAAGTGGATGCTAACAATTAATAATTAATCAGTTTTCTTTAATCAACGTTTTGTTAACAAATACACAGCTAGCCACAAGCATTTGAATTTAAACAATGAAACTCTACTTAAATAAATTAGGTAATGCAGTTTGAAAATTGAATACACAGACAAATGCACTATTGTACAGAGAAATATATAAAAAAAACATCATCAGAGAAACGGACCATAATACTAAATGAGGTAACTAAATCTATTTTTGAATTTTAAGATTACTTCAATGCTGAAAAAAACACTCACAGGCAAAAGTGATACTTAAGAGCTCAAGGACTGCATCAGGCTGTTTCCAAAACAAAGCTATTTACAGAACCAGGAGGTTGCAGCCATACTAAGGCAACATAGCTTTTCATCGGCATTAACAGTCTAAGGAGCATTAAGCACTGCTCATACTAGCATATATGTATGCACGTGTGTGTTTGTGCGTGTGTGTCTATAAGAGTTTTACTTTTTAAAGCTCTGTTGCATTTTAATGAAAGACGTAAAAAATCAGTTTTTAAGTAAAATGTAACAGATCTTTGTTCTTTATTTATTTATTTGTCTTTCTTTACTGGGAAAGTCTGACTGGGTAATACCCATTTTCAACAGAGGCGGGGGGGGGGCGGCTCCATTTGTTTACATTGCATTATACTAAGTTCCAGTTAAACACAGAGTAGTTACATTTCTATTTACATTTATACACAAATACATTTATACATTCTAAGACTTTACAGAGGTGGAAGTTACTAAAGAGAAAGCCCACATGCAGCTTAGTGGATTGTACAGGCAGCAGTTATGTATAAAAATGTTTTATCATTTCAATGAAAGGTTCAGAGCATTCTGTTTAGGAGAATATCTGGAGACTATCATACAGTGAACACGAAGTATTACCCTTGTGATAAGCATGTGTAGGACCAGGATTGGTTAAGATGTTGTTTAACAGTGGTTTAAAACTATTGAGTTTGTAGGACAGTTATTTGTGTGAGGATACTATTTCTGAGTTTAGCAATGCACGGGTCTCCTGCAACATTATTTGACTGATTTGTAAGTAATAAGAATTTGTTACTAGAAAGGCAGTCCTTTGCTGGATAGTAGGGTAGAAATTAAGTTTTGTAGTTCAGGGCATTTTTCAGGATGATGAATGGGTTTGTGTGCTGTAGTTTGTGAATATGTTAGGTAGTTGTGTAGCTCAAGCCAGTTTAATTTCTTTAAGCTATGACAATGATGGGTCCTATGAGGGAGATTAGTGGCAAATTTAGCTATTTTACTGTAGCAGGAGGCAAGTTTATGGCTTTGAATATCATTTAAGTTTGATAGGAACAGCATGCAAGTGAGCTGGCAATAAGAAGGTGGTGGCTAAAGTTTTTCTTGCAGTTATCTGTAAGGAATATATTGATCCTACAAATGGAGCCTAGTTTCTGGTGTATAAAAAGAAAAGTGTGAAAAGCAAAGCTCTTTACAGCTACAGAAATACATACACACACAAGATTGGATCTATGTCATAATCTCAGTTAAAAAAAAAGCTAAGAACTCAAATTCAAAACAATGTATACAACTGGAGATTTCCATATCTCCATCCAAACTTTAATAATAAAACATCTAACAAATGTAAAAAACAAGGAACATAAACATATACCGCCTTAGTTAAATGCATACAATCTACATTTACATAATTATGTACATGTGTGTGCATATATATATTATATATATATATATATATATATATATATATATATATATATATATATATATATATATATGTATATGGCACTTCCATATTATCGCAACCACTTTTTTGAGGTCGCGAATTGCGCATACTACCATGGATAGGAGTGGATGAAACAACTTGTACTGTTTTTGTAAATGCTTAATACTGACAAAATCCTTTACATTGCTTTTAGGAGTTTGAAAAGGAGTCTGTTCCTGTAATCTGGGGACTACACATGCACGGTACAGTCTGCATAGCTGCTATTGTACTATCATTTGGATTTTTTTTTTAATTTGTACAAGGAATTCTTCACAAAAGTAAAAGACAATCACTGACAAATTGTAGCTACACTTGCTTATTTTTAACCATTCTTGTTTCACAGAAGTAAGACACAGACACTAACAATTTGCTTATACCTACACTTGCTTATTTGTAACCATAGTTGTAAGTGACACGTAAAGAACCATTGCATTGTTAATGATTGGAAATTCTGCGGGTGGATGTGGTTGGCAGCTGATGGCGTGGTTGTCTTTACATCAGACAGTTGGAAGTACTGATGTGTTTGGCTGTGGGAAAGGGGCATATTGTGATAAATACACATTGTACTACAATGAGCATTTACTTCATTTAATTCTGTCATGATGTGTTTTGGTCATTCGTTGGTTTTGTATTCCATTGTGGTGGAAATAATAGTACACGTACAACAATGTTTGCCATTGCCCCGAGAAAGAGATGGCCAGCAGCAGCAAATAACAGAAATGCTGTCAGTTAAATGCAGAACGAAACACGAGCACTATTTTTTGGAAATGTTCTTTTTATCAGTACATGAAAAAACTATTATGTTGCAAGGACACTCATTATACTAAATTTGTACAACAGTAAAGACCATATTTCAGGATCATTAGGCAACCGCTATTGCTGTTGAAAATGTGGTTGCGATAATACGCAAGTACCATATATATATATATATATATATATATATATATATATATATATATATATATATATATGTATATATACATATGTATATATACATATGTATATCATGTGTGTGTGTGTGTGTGTGTATATATATATATTTTTTAAAATACATGTATATTGCACACACACATAAACTCTAAAGTCTCACAACCACTTTGAAAAAGAATCACAAATTAACATGCTGTCAGCTAAACAATAGTAAGCTATAGCAGAAATCATCAACTTCAGCAATCAAAGAAAACAGTTCCTCCAACACCCAGTACATGCAAACATATATGTGTATAAAATACATACAATATAAAATAAAATTTAATAATGATGGCACGCTGGTGCAATGGCTAACATTCACACCTCACAACAGGGTCTCTGGTTCAATTCTTAGCTGGCATGCCTTGTGTGTGGAGTCTGTATCTCCTGTGTTCACGGGTTTTTCAGGGCGCATCAGTTAAAGACATGTATTACATGGACAGGACACTCTAAATTGGACATATGTGTGAGTGGATGGTATGGAAAAATAACTCAGTTGCGCTAGCCACCTGGCAGTGTGACAATTGGCTCCAGATAATTGTCACAGTTGATGCAACACCCAAACCTCTTGTGCAAAACATGGGAAAAAGGAGGGTTATGGAAGGGTGGATACAACAGAATTTAACACACAAAAAAGTTCAAATAAAAAAAGACACACCTTCCTTCAGTATCAAGAATTCTACTTATGGGGACTTCCAGTGTGGCAATGGAGTAGCTGGCACTGGGAATTAGCTTGTCACTTGAAGAAATATAAAAAAGGGGGCAACAGTCACAGTAAAATAAAAGGAAAAACAACTATGGTGACTAGGTAGTGGTACTGCCCTATGACTGCAAGGACAACTACCATCACAACTAAAATCGTGGAAGAGACAAAAAGAACAAGTAGATTTAAGCTCCAAAATATCTGGTGCATCACACCACGTGGTGAGCCTACCATTGGAACAGTGGAGTACTGGACAGCACCATACCTGCTCACGGTTCTTTTATAGAATTAAAAACAAGTTTGATGTATTCAGAGGCATTCAAAATTAGTGACATCTTAAATGAGTACATCAAGACCTACAACAAAAGAATAGAAAAAATAGGCAAAGTACTCTAATAGTCCAGCAAGATCACCACTTTGCAAAAGCATCCATGAAAACAATCAGCCAATGTGCAGATCATGAGATGTTTCAAGAAGACATCCAGAGGAAATTAATTCAAGCAGAGGACAGAGCAATGACAGCAAACTTGTACTTTGCTGCAGTACCAGAGAAAACAGAAACAACTGCCTGCAGTACATGGAGAACAGCATCAGCAAGTGGACAGATATACCACTGGTCAAACAGCAAACAGAAAGAATATGCAGAGTTTTTCTACTGAAGGTCCTTGCAAAAAAAAAACACAATCATAATTAAATTTCAGTGATAAAGAGATGGCTTTATCTAGATTTTGAAAGTCAGCAGAATAACTTGAAAAACACCCAAGACAGAATCTACATAGTCAACAATTACTTGTCAGACACACAACAGATAAGGAACAAATTCCTCCCAGCTAAGCAAATGAAAATAACGGACAGATTAGCTTTTAAGTTTTTTTCACACCTTTGGTGCCAAACCTACTTGGAAACAGATCTGGTCACAGCAGACCTTCAGCAAATGCAGCTAGATCAATGAACGTAACAAGATGCCCGAGTAAATCTTCACATCCAGGAAGTGAGGAAAAATGGGAAGACAGTCCCCAACAGACTCCCAGTAAAGAACCCCCCCTTCCAACAGTAAATGCAAGTGAAACAATTTGAAATGAGGGAACCTTCTAAAAATACTTTTGTTTGAAATAAGTATTTGTACAATAATGTGTATTAATGGTTAGCTTCTAACACTTTTAGGTTCTCTTTTTCCTCTCTTTCAAAACATTTAACCAGAAAAAAGGAGGAGGAAGAATAACTGTTACAATTGTTTCATTCACGTGTTAAATAATTTGTTCAAACTTAAAGAAAAGGGGAATGAGGAGGATAAACGTGTGCTGGATTTTTTCTTTTTTTCTCTCTCTCTCATTTCAGTTTGAACAGATATATAAAATGTCTAACTAGTAGCCTATGCATGCATTTTCCCTGTTGATGGAAGTGGTTATCCATGGGAAACATGATGTCAGGGTAAGAAGTGGGAAGGGAAGAGGATGGCATGGCATCGTGTATCAAATACTGCACTAATGCATAGAATACAAACTGAAAAAAAGCTACGTGGTGCAGAATGGGTAGCAACATCTGAATTAGAAAGAAAAGCAAGAATTAGTTTGGGCTACCACCAAAAAACAGAAAATGGATGCAGGAGTAAGAATTAGCTTGAACAGTAGTTCCAAAGTGGGCATTTACCTACTAATAGGCTTTTAGACATACTTCATCCTGGTGTACAAGTGACAGCTGTCCACAGAGTTAAGGTAACATTCCTTTTTGAGTCCTGCAGGCTTGCTAAATGGATACTGCACCAGTTGACTGAACAATACAAAAAACTTTTAAAACTCATGCTCTTTTTTAGAGCGGAAGCTAGAAGGAGAACAAATTATGGAAGGGTGTTAGAAAGGGACACTCAGATAACCATAAAAGAGTGAATGCTCAGAAAAGCATAATGAGAATTTTTATTTGAGCACTGTACATAGTTATTAGTTTGGTCATTGAGGGATGTCACGAGGGGAAAACTTCTTCAAAGAACCCGGCAAAGCAGGCACCCAGGAAAGTGGACGATGGCAGAAGGTTTGAAGACAATGATGGAGAGAAAAATCTTGGGTCATTAAGATTAGTGTAATGGATATTTTGCCACGGAATGTTAACAGAATGGCTAACAATAAGCAAAGAATGTTGTGCTACATTTATTTATTTTTCTTATGTTTGTTCAATGGGATAGTCCGACTGGGTGGTAGATGCATTTTCAGCAAAGGCCCGGGGGGCACAAGTTACACAGAATAAACACAGTTAAAATTATTACAAGCATATATTATGACAGGATGATAAGAAAAACATATTTAGTAATAATATTAGTTACAATTGTCAAAAAAAAAGAAAAACATACATAGCTATAATAATAGTTACAATTTTCAACAAGAAAAATCATATTTAGAGGAAAGATAACCACAATTGAGAAAAAAATGTAATTTACCTAAACATGGTTTGGGTTTTATATATGAATAGATAAGAGTATGTATTCGTGGTTAAGCGCACAAGTAGGAGATGAAAGGTTTATCTAGTCAGTTTGAGTATGTTGACAGGAATCTATTCTGGAGAGTAGGGTGGAGATAGTGGTCAGCTGGGATTTAGGCAAGAACAAAGCCAGTTCTTAGGTGGGACTTAAGCAGTGATTTAAATTGTTGAGGGAAAGTTGTAGTTAGTATATGTTGTGGAGTCCGATTCCATGTCCTGGAGATATGACTGGAGTACAGAGAATCACCATGGAAGTTGTTAGCTTTTGTGACTTGTAGCAGAAGGTTGTCCAAAGATCCAAGTTGCCTTGTATTGGATTGAGGTTGAAGTAGGTTTTGTAGAGATGGACACTTTTCAGATTGATATACTATGTTGTGGGCTGTTGTAAGGTGGGTGGTGGTAAGGAGGTTAGGTAGTTCCAAGCCAGTTTAGATGTTGTTGAGGCATTACAGTGATGTGTTCTATAAGAAGAGTGCTAGCAAATCTAGCAATTTTGTTATTGCAAGCTTTTAGTCTTGCTAGATCCATTTCCTTTAATTTAGTGAATATGGCAGACAGATAGAGGAGGGGAGACAGTAAATGGGTCCTAGTAATAGATTGTCTAGTGAAGTCAGTGAGTTATGGTTTTGATCTGTACAGCAAGCCTAGTTTTGTGTAGACTTTATAGTAGTTGACAGATGTTCATCAAATTGTATATTATTGTTCATTGTGATGCAGAGTAACTTGCAGTTTGACACTGGTTCAATTTTTGTGTTGTTTAAAGAGTTATGTTAGGAAGGGAGAGAGGTGGTCAGTGGACTTGTTATTTGAGAAGATCATTAATTTCGTCTTAGTGGGATTCAATATTAGTTGGGAGGTAGTAAGCCAAGATTCTACTGCCGAGAATGACAGCTGTGTTTTTCTTGAATTTAGTGAGTGAGGGGCTGCACAGATGAGTGTGGAGTCATCAGCATATTGTATGATTGTGGCCAGGTCAGTAGCAGTGTGGAGCTTGTTAGTGGAGATATTGAATAGGAGTGGACCTAGAATTGAGCCCTAAGGTATGCCTAAGGTAAGAACGCAGGGGAGAATTCATTTTTCCATTTTACAGCTTGATGTTGGTCTGAAAGGTAGTTTTGAAACCACTGTAGGGCAGAATGCCTTAGTTGCAGGGACTGGAGTTCAAGTAACAGTTTCTGGTGGGAGACAGTGTCAAAGACTTTAGACATGTCTAGGAATACTGAGGAGACTAATTCTCCTTTATTTCTGAGTTGATTAAAGGTGTCTGTAAAGCCTGTGGTGGTGTTGTGACTTGGTCGGAAGCCATGTTTGTATTAGTTAGAAGATTATTGGAAATATGTGCTTCATGAGTTGGAGAGTGAATGCATTTTTCTAAAATTTTAGATAGGTCTGTACAGGTTCTTCCTTTATGGAAGGGTATTATGCAGGATGTTTTCCAGATTTTGGGAACTTGGCATGCACTTACGGATCGGTTGATCAATATGGAGACTGGGTAGGCTAGGATGTCAGCAGCTAATTTAAGGTATTCAGCAGGCAGTTTGTCAGCGGAACTGCGGTGGTGGTGCTGCGGTAGCGTTGTCGTCTCACAGTAAGACGTTGTCCTGTTCGATTCTCAGCTAAAGCGTCTTCTGTGTGGAGACATGCATGAATGGGCATACCTTCGTTGAAGGTTGTGCGTCAGGGCTGGCAACTCGGTACGTAAAAATCTACTGCCAATCATTAGCGGACTGGAGTTCCGCTGTGGCGACCCCTAACCGAGAAAAGCCGAAAGATACAACAGCAGGCAGTTTGTCAGCAGCAAGAGTGGTATGTTTAAGTTTGTGAAGCACTTTTTCATATTACTAGTTTCAATGGGCTTTAAGGAAAAGTTGTTAGATTCTCCATTAGATTCAAAGGGGATAGTTAGTGGTGTGATATTATTTGTTTTTGTTAGCTTTAGTATGCAGTTGGTGAAGTAGATGTTGAGTTGAGTGGCTATACTATCCTTTGAATTTGTGGTGGCGTGGATTGGGTTTATGGATTGGTCAGGCTGTAAGAGTTGATTTATGGCTGCCCAGAATTTTATTGGGTTGTTTTGGTACTTTTGCTGGGTATCTATAAAGATTTTTTTTGTCATTTTTTTATCTACTTTTTAGATTGGTTTCTTAGTTGCCAGTAATAGTTTAGTATGGTTGCATTTTTGTTTGACTGATTTTGTGGCAAGACTTTGTCTCTAATTCTGAGAAGGAGTTTTCTTTCTTTGGAGAGCCAGGGGGTATAGTTTGTTTTTATTCTAATGCTTCTAAGAGGAGCTTGGCTATTTAATATTTCCAGGAAAGTATCACTGAAGTATGATACTGCAGCTTCTAATGGAAGCTCAAGTGGGGTATTGTATCAAACAGCTTAGCCAGGTCCAAACAAAGGCACAAATTATTTCCCCTGCAGGAGACACATTTATCAGACAATGGATATGAAGAGTTGATTAAGATGGTGATTTCAAGCAGGAAGCTGAAAGGACAAAGAGAGAAAGAAGATAAGTGGAACATTGCCTGACAGACTTTGGTTTCAAAGATATTTTTCAGGGTTATGAAAAAGAAATATTCTACACCTACTATATGGCAAGACAAAACAAATGGTCTACAATAGATGGTATATAACTAGTGAGCATGCTCAGTGGATGATGGGATGCGATGCGTAATGTTGCCATTAGATCATGTCCCTATAAAACTACAGCTGGGTTACGTAGAGAGTCCTGGTACAGATATTAATACTTTCCTGCATATCTCAACCAGAGACTACTTTGCTAAATGAAGACACGGTTACAAGACTCACTTATGCAAATGGAAGTAAGTTTCATAGGTATATACTAGGCTAACAACGAGGGTCTTTATAAGCCTAGCTGTGCACTACAACCCAATTGTGTCCTTATGTAACATGGGTGTTTATTAAGAGGGGTTATGTTAGGAAAGTTCTAGAAGTTATGTGGGGGGAGATATGTTAGTTTGGGCATTACTACTTTCTATTGTGTTCCAGAAAAACTGGGGCCACACCTGGGGTGAATTTCCAATCTCGCATCCATTGGTCAAGATTATGCTAAAATAAGGTTAGAGATGGATTTTGCAATACATGAATGGGGAGCTTATTCCAGAGCATGGGGATCCTCAGAGACACACGTCTGTTTCACCAACGTGAAACTTTTTTATGTCACAAGCAAAATTTAAATCCTTCGATCTAGTGGTTCTGATGCTGTTTGTTTTGCAGACATGCAAAAGGTTCATCAGAGCTGAATTACAGGATACCTTATATGCCAGGCATAAATCACCTCTCAGTAATCTGTAGAAGACAGAGCATAGAGACAAGTCTTTAAGATGATCCATACAGGACAAAGCATTTATGCCCTGGATTTTCATGGTAAGGAACCTTTGCGGGCATTCCAACTCTTGCATATCGCTTATCAGTTACATGCCAAAGGGGGCATTACACTCGATGGGTCTAATAAGGAACAAATATCTGGCATTATGACTTCCTTGGATCTGGATGCCATGCACTTACTTATAAGATGGGCAACATAGAATAATTAACATGCGGCCACGGTAGTAAGAAAATCAAAGACCAGATTACTGTCTACATATGTTCCCAGATCCCTGCATACCGAGTCGAGTCAATTGTTAGGAGTGTCTTATTGCTGAAGTAATTAGCCTGGGTAGCCAGTTTTCCCAAAAGGCACTATAATGCATTTCTTGACATACAGTTTTAATCTGTGACTTTGGCACCAACCATTTGTCTGTGTTAAACCCTCTTATAAGATGTTTGTAGTATGGAGGGGGATTTATGACCACTCTCAATTTGCAGTCATCTGCGAACTTGGTCAGCTAAAGGCCCTTGACATTAGACTATTTATGAGACTGGATATCAAATAGGGGAGGTCCCAGCATGAGCCCTGAGGTACCCCACTAGCAACCGGTCTCTTAGTGAAGGCTGTCTCACAAATCCTGACTTCCTGGGTTCCGTGAGCCAACTGGCAATTCAGCGAGTTAAGTATGCTCAGTTTGGTGAGCTGTTAACTATACTCGAGTGGGGTACTGTATCCAACACCTTAGCCAGGTCCAGGTAGGCAATAAACACAGTTTTCTCCTCATCCACTGACTTAGTGAACTTTTCATAGGTTCACAGGTTCATAGGAATATACCATACTAACGACCATCAGGGCCTTTATAAGCCTAAAGCCTAGCCATGCAATCCAACCCAAATGTGTGACTATGTATCATGGATGTCTATTAGGAGGGGAAATGTTAGTTATAAGTTTCTAGAGGCTATGTGGGGGATATGTTAGTCTTTCTACCAGACAAACAGGGACAGAAATAGGTTCATAGGTTTATACTAGGCTATCTGCCCTAAGGCATTTATAAGCCTAGCCCAAATTATTGTGGCTACCCACCTTATATATGAAAAAAAACTGTGCCCCATGTTTTTCTGTGCCTCTCTGTCCACAGAGTGACAGGAGTGATTCAAAGGGTAAACCATCCACAGGTCCCCATCCACAGGTCCTAGATCTCTAGATGAACAGCCTCAGGCACTGAGTCTCATGGACATGATTTTTATTCCTATGATAAATCTATCCCTCCAGATATAAATCTATTTATATCTATGCCTATTTGTATCCGTGCTTAGTTTAGTTTTTTTGGTGGTTTTGGTATTTTGGTGGTTTTGGTGGATTTCATGGCTTGAGGTGGAGCATTGGGTTTGGCCTTATGTCAGTGGGCATGGTCAGTATACAGCGCGGCGGTATCACTGCTGAATAGCTTGCATGGAGCTCAGTGATTTGGAGTTCTTATGATTTTGGAATCTTTTGTGAGTTACTTTTGGGTCTTTTGAGGTGGCTCCTCATCATCCCAGATGTCTTGAGATGGATATGGGGTGATAATGGGCATACTCGATTGTAATTGCATCTCATGAGATCTGAATGTAGATCCTTCCACACTGTAGATCACTAGATCTGGATGTGAATCCTTCAACTTATGTAGATGGTTGTAGAAACCACTTCTGTAAAGTGAAGGTATCTGTCAATCAAAAGAAAGGCCACTGTCAACCTGGGTCCCCAGGTCCCTGTAGTCTGGGGTGTGCTTAGTTTTTCCCGGTAGCTTGGGGGTCCATTGGCGCTTTTTTGGTTTTTTGTTTAGCCATTTGACTATCTTAACTTTTAGTTTGCCTTTGGCTCTGGCCTTTGCTCTGGCACTCTCCCTTCTGTCAGCCGGTTCTGAGAAGTGCACTTTGTCAGCCGGCTCCTCCCATGTTGGCAGTATCCAGGCATCGACTGCAAACAGTCCCATGTTGGCCTATTGCCTGTTGTGATGTTCACAAGTACTTAGGAAGTAAGGACCAAGCCTGGTGGGACACCCTGTGTGACTGTGTGACTTCTGACGCCAGTTTGGTGGCACTGTGTACACTGGGTTTACATTTAAGCTGGTAGTTTCTTGCTTTCAGTTTGTGGGTTTATGTTTGCTAGTTAAAGGTTTAACAATTTGTAGCAATACTTGTTTCCTGCATTGGTGACTTGTCCAAGGCAAGTAAAAGGTCAAAAGTATGGAGGCTCAGGCCATGCCTCTCAAAGCCCAGAGAAGTCAACCAAGTCACTGTTCATGAAAGTCAAAACTTTTTAAAAGACTAAGATCAGGAGGTCGGATCTCTTGTTGGTCATGCATTTGTTTATTGTGTTGTTTATGATCTCCTTGTGAGCTTCATCCATGGGGACCTAAGCTTGGACCATACTAGACTTGTTAAGCTTAGGGGGGGTAAGGCACGCCTTTGGGACCTTTAGGACCCTCGTTTGTGCTTTTAGCCTGGGTCCGTATTTTAAGGGGAGGCTGAGCATTTAAAATGCTGTGTTATTAGCGGTTTTTGTGCTGTATTTTAGATGTAGCTGAGCCTTCACCAGCCGCACCGTCGGATCCTGTGTGTGTTTTGATTTGAGAGAGAGCTTTCACGCATTTGAGCATTTTGAGTGAGGCTGTGGGTTCTCGGTCTGCTAGTATGTTCTCTCCTTTGGTGGGGGAGAGGGGAAGAGTTTGCACCAAGTTTGCTTATATGTATGTTGGCAATGTCTGTGGGTTTGGTGATTTTTGATCAGTTTGACTTTGTTCTGGGAGGGTCTTTCTATCACCCATTAGGTTCTCAATTTTATTTATAGTAATAATGAATTTTTATGAATTCCTTTATGAAATTTTTTTCTGGTTTTTTTAATTTTTGTAACTGATTTTTCATCTCTGTTTACTTTATTTTTACTAATGTTGATCAGGGTTGACTTTTTTTTATTGCTTTTGTAAAAGTCTTAAAATTTTTATCTGGTTTGTGTAAGACATTTGTGGCTTAAAGTTTTTCTGTGAAAGAGGCATTTGTTTGGGGTTGGAAAAGTCCATGTTGGCATGGAGGGGGCTCACATCTCATTGCAGTCCTGGAGGTGTTGTGGGAAGGCATGTGTAAGGGCTTCCAGGTGATTGAAGGATTCTCTCCCTTGGGGAATGGTAGTGGTTTGTCAGTGGTGAGTAAGTTGTGAACTTCTTTTGAGTTGTTCAAGTGGGTTGTTGTGGATTTTGTTCAGTATGGTGTCTTTTGGATTCTGAATATATTTTGAGTCACATTTTGGGCCCTCATTTTGAGGATATGTGCCGTGTTGTATGTTTTGTCCCCATGTTTGTGACAATGAGATTTGCACAGTGAGTGTTACTGTGTGGTGGAATTTGTTATGAACTCCATCCAAAGGGGTGGGCTGTAGAATGGGTTAGGGTAATAGAGCTTGCTATAAGCTCCAGGTAGAGGATGGCCTGTCACCCGTGTTGATGGTGTTTATGATACAGTAAGTCCTCTCAAGGCTCTATGTGGTGTCTGGGTTTGGTTGAGTCCCGGGGTTGCTGCCGAATGACACACCTGTAGAGCAGTTTGATTTATGGTTACTGCACCTGATGGTTTTTGTGCTTGTCATTGGTTTAGGGTGGCCTGGAGTATTTTGAGCCTTTAGTGCGAATATGGTTAAACCCTGATGCTGTGTGTTTGGGGAACTGGGGTGGTTTCTTCCTTATGAGGTAATGGTGTGGAGGCCGGTGCAGGAGCCCAGCTCGATGAGTACAAACCCACTTTAGTACACAGGGTGTTCTCAGTGAATTTCCAGTTTCTGAAAGAAGTTCACCAGGTTTAGTAGGCATGACCTTTCCTTGTTAAAGACAAAGGCAAACTGGGTTGGGTCCAATGTCTGAATGCTGCCTATCTCTTTGCTGATTTCCATGATAATTTTGTTCTATGGCTTTGCATATTAGATGAATTAGACTAACAGGTCTGTAGCGTCCATGTGGTCGGTTTATGGTCCACCCTTGTGAAGTGGGATAACTGATGTAGTCCTCCTTTCTTATGATACAAATCCTGTTTTGAGGTTATAGTTGAAAAGCAACTCAAGTGGTCCTGATAGTTTAAGTTTCAATATATTTAGGAGGCATCTCGGGTTATTGCCAAGACCAAATGAGGCTGTTTTTGGCCTTACTGGTAGTTATGATTTTTTTCCTTTTGTTATACACCCCATTAAGGTTAGAATTTCACCATAGTGCTTTGTTTTTAGAGCTTGTTTTAGACTTGCTTCTAGCAGGTACAGCAGCCTTTATACAGCCATTTACATGGTTGAACAGTGTGTCTCTGTGAACAATTCCACACAGGTTGCTGTGAACTCGGTTGGGAGGGGAAGTAAATTTTGACAAATTACTGCTTAATAGAATGTACTCTGGTTTGGAATACTTCCTAACTGTTACAGGGTTGCTGGGTTACCAAACTGATTTTTATTTCGAAGGAGACAGCTTTGTGGTCTGACCTCACCAGTGAAGATGCGACACTCGGGAAGGGGGTGTAGCACTCTCCCATACTAGTGAGTGTCAGGTCCAGCATGTTTGAACCTCTGGTGGGTATGTACATTATTAACACAAATACCCTTGACAAGATAGTCCAAGAATCGTTGCACCTGCAATTATGAGGTAGTATACATTTCCCAGTATGTAGAGGAGTAAAGTCTCCCATGAATAGGGTATTTGGTCTAATGGTGAATGTTGCCAGTAGGTCTAGGTACAAGCTATGGGATTCCAAGGACAGAGTGACTTACAGTTTTGCTAGGATAGGGGACACTATACATGGACACTGTCTATGGTAATTTGCATGGATAAATTCCAGCACATAGTCCTGGTTAACCAATGTAGAGTTGTGCTTGTTTCTAATATAGACTGAGACTCCTCTACCTTTTGTCCTTCTCTGTGCAGATGATGGTCTGAATGTGTAGAATGCAGTGAAGCCTTCAACAGCTGGAGTACTTTCTGCAGATTTAAACCATGTCTCAGTAATGGCACAGATGTTTATTTTCTCCAAAGTGATGAGAGCTTATAGGGTGTGGAGTTTCTTGTTTAGGCTCCTAGAATTGAGCAGTAACACCTCTAGGTTTCTTTAGGTTTTATTTGCTATATTGGTAGATTTGTCAATTTGGTATTGCCTAACAAAGGCTCTAATGGGTTGGATAAAGTTTTAGCCAATATTCAGAAGCCTAGAAGAGTTAGGTATTTGCCATCTTTTGCAAAGCAACATGGTTTGTTAACCATGTTCCTCTCACTCTCATGCTGACAAATACTGAGTGCCCCCCTGAAAGGGTTTCACTTCATATTGCCAAAATGCTAAAATATTGAATTTCAGCATTTTGACAGTATAAAGCCGAAACCATCACAACACCGACAATTCACAATCACAAAACCACAACATCGAACACACAGCATACAGCACAGAATACACAAACCATAACACCCACAACACAAAACAAAACAAAACACCACACAGACACACACCTAAACTAAACAAATGTAGGGGGGCAATCCCCCCTGCACCCCCAAACCCCCCCTACTTAAATATACTAACTCCGAGATTGCACAAACAGTAAAAAAAAAAAATCACACACAGCCAACACACACACACACTCATACCTATACCTCCCTACCCTAACCCACTAGTACAGGTTACAAAAATACTCACGCACACTCACTCACCTTAAACTACACGCACTATCCCAGCCAAACATTTCTGTAATATAACGTAAATGTATAAGCACAAATTCAACATAGTCCTATTCATGTTATGCACTTTCGTTATTTTGTGGTTTCGGCTTCATGTACACGAATTGCTGAAATTCGATACTTCAGCAATTTGTGATTATGAAGTGAAACCCCTGAAAGACAGAAACAAAGCGAATTATTGAAGTCAATTATCTTTTGTATGTACTGTGGCATTATCCTTGGTGAAGGCAGAATACTGTTAAATGCAGGGCACATACCTGACTGAGACACATTCAAAATAGAGTCCAGGGAAGTACAACTTACGTCATTAATACATAGAAGGACTACAACAGAATTATAGTGGTACCTGTACATGGATAACTTGGTGGATGCCGACTGCAGGTAAGCAAGTTACCATTATATTCTCCTCGTTCAGTCTGGTGAGTGGGGCACCTGTGTGCCATACAATGGAATCCCCTACGCCAAGAGTCTTGGGTAATGTGTTTGCTTGTCTCATGGGTTTGCTCTTGGGGCTCAACTGGGTATAGGCCTATGTCTTGTGTTTGGTGTTGCTTTTGGTGAGTGCTTTACAGATGGCTGAGTATAGGCATTGCTGTTCATAAGCTTTGGAGATCTTTGAGGTTTGGGAAGATTGCTTTTTAGTGCCTCAGCATAAGTTGGTCTATGCATGTGTGGTGGACACCGAGTAGTGGATATAGCATGTGTGTTCCTGACAACGCTGTTTGTAAGCGAGACTTTTGCCTCCAGTGAAACTGTGTATGTCTATTTGTCATATATTGTGTTTGTTTCCTTAAGGATTAAATGGTTGTCACTGAGCATGAGACCATTGCTACATTTCTCAGGATGCCCATATCTACCACGCTGGCTACAGAGACATTTGGAAATTGCATATCCATGCTATCTGGACCTGTACTTGGGTGGTCTCTTGTAGGTTGTGGACTGAGTTATACAGACTCTTTTGAAGGCTTTTGTGCCGAGGTGCTAGAGTGAGTTATTAAATTGTTTTCTACATCTGTGGCTGTGGTTCTTTGTTTTCTTCTTGATTTCAGTGGTTCAGTGAGTTATACAGAAGCCCTTGGGTGGTCTCTGAGGTTTGATACCAGATTAGGTGAGATTAAGAAAGCACTACTATTAAAAACGCACTAATATTGAATCTTAGGACAGTGTGCAATGGATGGTGCAGTGGTGCAGGGGTTTGGATTGTCACCTTACAGCAAGAGGTTCCCCAGTTCGATTCTAGGCTGGGGTGCCTTCTGTGCAGAATCTGCATGTCTTCCCTGCGTTCGTGTGGATTTCCAATGGGTGCTCCGGTTTCCTCCCACTTTACAAAGACGTGTCAGGAGCATTTCTTCCCAGGCCTCTTCTGAAAATTGGCTTCTTCCAAGTTGGACTTTCTCAGTAAACAAATGTTAAATAAATAAATGTGCAAACTACCTACTTTAAGCTTGTCTCCTCGAAAAAGCTTTGTTTTAGCAACACTAAGTTACAAGTTTCAGTTCCAACATGAGTGTTATAGAAAAAATGTACTTTCTGAACATTTATGTCTGTACAGGGCATTCCTAACCTCTCGATTAGTAACACCAAGAAAGATTGCTTGCTAATTTAATGCTACAACAAAACAAATAAACAAGGCAATTTCAAGTATTAGGGACATTTAGAAGGCAAAAAAAAATAAAATAATCAATCAATAAATAAATGCTTTACTGTATCCTATGTATTCCACTATCAGACTGTATAAATGTATAATTACATTTGTAACAGTGATTTACTTAAGCAATAACCCACGCCTGGGTGTGGGTAATGCTGGATTTACCCACGGTTGGTTTGGTTTGGTCACGAGGGTGAAGCCCGAGTGGCCAAACAAAGACAACCGTGGGTAAATCCAGCATTACCCACACCAGGAGTGGGTTATTATTATATCTAATGACATTATTTAAGAAAAAAATACTTATTTTTCTTAAATAATGGCATTGTATAATGCCTCCGTGCTGCCCTTCCGCAGCTGTCTGGTATTCTGCGGCAGTTCTGATGTAATGCGCATGTGTATGCTTACGCAGTACATCAGAGCTGTGGGTGGAAGCAACGGAGAAAGCAAGATCTCCGTTGCTTTTTACAAAGTGTCTTGCTATGTTAAAGGAGTTTAATATAGCGAGACAGCTTTAAAAAAAGCAACGGAGAAAGGAATATCTCCATTACTTTTTTTAAAGCGGTCTCGCTACGTTAAACTCCTTTAACATAGCGAGACAGTTTCTAAAAAGCAATGGAGATCTTGCATTCTCCGTTGCTGTAAAAAAAAAAAAAAAAAAAAAGACTTCTACTAATGGAAAAAGTCCGGGCTACCGGACCTTGTTCCATTAGTATAAGTCTGATTTACAATGTGCACGCTGACCAATCAGCGTGGACGTTTTGGAATATTAATGGGGGGTTGTTGTATAATTGACATTTTTTAACACTCTGGAGTTTTCTCCCAGGCCTCTGCTAAAATTCACAATACTGACACTACTGAAATCCCACCAATGACTAGGGCACCAGTCTACTGGAATCCAACTTTACACAGGTATATACAGCTATAAAAACTATTGAAGCACAAGTCCAGGAGCACAATTCAGTGGTAACAATGTAATACATTACTAAATGAGTCCTGAGACAACTGTTAAAAAAACTGTAAGACTGAAGCCCCAGACTGGGTTCAAAATATAAATAAAGGTACCTTTTACATGTAATTCTACTTATGGAAAAAGAAGTGCAGTATAACATTTAAACATTTTGTATTACTGCTAAGATTTTAGCAATCTTCACACAACTGCAAATGAAACTACAAGACTAAGGTCCAATCTGAAAAAATACAAACATAAAGCTTTTTTGGCTAAATGTGGACAAAAATTAGAGAAATACAACAAAACATCACCACACAGGCCACTAAAAGTGCAACTTAAAATATTTAGGCATAATTTAAATAAAAGTTTTTTTTTCTTCCCTTTTGATGAAAATCTTGTATCTCACACCTCTTACAGTCTTGAACAGAAGACTTTGGGTAGATGTAGCTCTCTGCTAAATAAATTGAAGAGATGGATCAGGAATGTGACAGATAATAGGAGGTTTCTAGGCTAATGGCCCTGGGGCCCTTACAAGCCTAACCAAGAGTTTATCCCTAAAAAAGAAATGTCAGTCAGCACCTGTCGCCCCTGTCAATGAGGGACAAAGGTGGAACCCCTGGGACAAATTTGTGGTTTCCCATCCACTCATCAAGGTAGCGCTTGAAGAGGGTCAACGAGGTACACTGGTTGACATGTATGGGTAGTCTATTCCAGAGACGGGGCACCTCTGGGAGATCCAAACAGCAGAACTCACAGCAGATACTATGTAGAATTAAGTTAAATGAACACACGCTGGGAATTTAAAGTGTCAATGAATTACAAAGTAACAGACAGGTGGGGAGCAGGCAGTACCTCTCATAGAAACAGAAGAGGTCAAAAGGAAAACACAGGAGTAAACACATTAAATGATTAACGGGCAAAGAAACTCAAACTTGATTATTTTGACAATAAATTACAAAATAATTAAAATACTAGAACAAAAACTTAGGCAAAAAGAGTAGACAAAATGATAATTAAACGAAGAAATCTGGAGAATGGAAGAAGAGAGAGGAATCCAGACAACAGTATGGAAATAATGTATGCTTTATAAGTTGTATGGAAACAGAATTTATAAATGATGACAATGGAGGGGGGGTTACAACAACAATCTCCCTTAAATACTAGAAGATGAAACTCCATCACTTATTAGTGAAATAACCGAACATGAAACCAGAGATGAAATTAGGGTACAAAAACTATGGAAAATGCCAGCAACAGATGGCATTCCAATAGAAGTTTGGAAACTATTGGCAGATGGCATACTTAGGATATGGTGGAATCTGTTTAACAACATACTCCATTAGTGCAATAAATATACACAAAAAATAAGTTATGTACTCGCATAACATTTATGTTTGTTGCCCATTTCGCCCTTCATTCTTACATGTGGGCTCTGAGCCGATCCTCGGCTCCAACTCGGCTGATTACAGCAGCTCGAAGGCTCTAAGTTGGCTCGTGGCAAGGTAGGTATCCCATAATGCAGTGGTATCAATCCTCAGATCCTGTTTGCTGCTAACTATAATAGAGAATAGCTATACTGTACCCTCAGGTAAAGGAGAAACAATAGTGAAAGGTCTTCAACATAAAGGAAAAGGCAAAATGTTCCTACCAGGTCCTCTAGGATTATAGTGACAGGGATAAGTGGGTGGGTTTGTAAGAATGAAGGGCGAGATGGATAACAAACATAGAATGTTATGGTGAGTACATAACTTCTTTATGTTATGTTGTCCTATCTCGCCCTCATTCTTACAGGTGGGACAGCTTCTCTAGCACCTTTCTTCTTGGGTGGTTCACGGGAATACATTCTTGAGCACCATGGAACCAAAGGAAGCTCTGTCCCTGGAGGCCAAATCAACTTTGTAATGAGTAATAAAGGTATGTGAGCTTGCCCAAGTTGAGTCTGCACAAATACTATCCTTTGAAATTCTGGCCAGAAAAGCAGTGGATGTTGCTACTGACCTGGTTAAGTGACCTAACTTTGAAGGGAAGTTCCTTGTTATTGGAAGAGTATATAAAAGTTATGCAATTAGAAAGCCAATTAGATAATGTGACTTAGACTGGCATACCCTGTCTTGCTTCCGAAAGTGATATGAATAACTGATCTGACTTCCTGAATTCATTAGTTCTGTGGAGGTAGAAAGTACAGTTTTGTACCTACCATAAATGTAGATGTTCGAGGATTCCATTGCTGCAGTCCTTACTATTGGGTATAGTCCGCATCAGTCGGCCGAATACCAGAGTATTTTCTTGCCCCAGATGTCAGAAGACCCTAAAAAGACAAGGCCCAAAATAAAACATGAACAATATATACAAAAATATAAGCAGGTAAACTCACTAAACACAGAGGGAAGGAATGGAATCCTAACATCTACATTTATGGTAGGTACAAAACTGTACTATGTTCTTCGTTTTCCATTGCTGCAGTCCTTACTATTGGTAGAATCCCAAAGCAGAGGTAAGGGAGGCTGGCAAATCATAAAGAAGCAGGAGCTGACAACATGCCTTGCAAAACAGCTGTGGCAAAACCAGCCCTAGACTTAGAGTAGATAGGAAGGTGATAATGCTTAGAGAAAGTATGCACTGAACTCCAAGTAGCTGCTTCCAAAATATCATGGTGCCACCCCGTAGAAATGCTGTTGAAGTGGCAGTAGCCCTAGTGGAATGAGGCCTAATCCCAGCTGGAACCTCCTTGCCATGATGGGAATAACAAAATGCAATGCAAAAGCCAATCCACCTAGAAATAGTTTGTTTTGACACAGGCTTGCCCTGAACTCAAAGCAAAAGAAACAAACAACTGCTGAGACTGCCTAAAATCCTTAGTCCTGCTTAAGTAATAACGCAATTGCCTGTGTACATCTAAAGTATGCAAAATCCCTTTATTTTGGGGTCTGCATAAAAAGTAGGCAAATGAATAGTTTGGTTTAAAGCCACACTAGAAACCACCTTAGGCATAAAGGAAGGATTAGTATGGAAAATCAAAAGGCTCGACTGCCATAAGGGCCTGTAACTCAGACACCCTTCTTGCAGAAGTAATAGCCAACAAAAAGCAGTCTTCCATGACAAATATTTCAATTCAGCAGTAAAAGGTTGTAGAGTAAGTTTTTCCAACACAAAATTGAGATCCCAAGCAGGAGTAGGAGGTCTTATATTTTGCCCCTCTAAGAAACTGCTTGAACAAAGGATGAAAACAATGGTGGGTCACAATCATAGTGAGCTGAGATTGCTGCAGCATGAATCTTAATGGAAGAGAAGGACAGACCCTTGTCCAGTAACTCAGTAAGATATTGAAGAGCCATACTCAAATTAGGCTCAGAAATCTCCAAATTCTTTGCTTTACTCCAAAATAAAAATCTCTTCCATTTTGCTGCGTACACTTTCCTTGTACTAGGTCTTCTAGCTTCCCTAATCACATTTAAAACTTGTTGAGGAAGTTGAGACCTGCTGTGTTTCAACACAGAATATGCCAGGCTGTCAGATGAAGAGAGTGAAGCTTGACATTGAGCAGATGACCGTCCTGCTGGGATAACAGATGTGGAATCAAAGGTTAAGGCCATGGAGGCTTCTTTACCAGACTCCAGTGTTGCCAAGGCCAATCTGGAGCTATCAAAATCATCCTTGGCCTGTCCTGTCTGACTTTTAACAGTACCTTTGGAAGAAGAGGCAGAGGTGGAAAGGCATACACATGAAGGTTTGTCCAACTGAAAGACAGAGCATCCACTTTCCAAGCTGTGTGATGAAACCCCTTTGTGCAAAACTGTGGCAGCTGGTGGATTAGTGGAGAAGCGAACAGATCTATGTCTGGAGTTCCCCATGACACTGTCAATGTCTGAAATACATGAAGATCCAGTTTCCACTTGTGGGGATCCATGATTTGTCTGCTTAACACATCTGCTAAGGAGTTCTGTGCTCCTGGCTCTCATAAAATCATCGCCTGCCTGCATAGAGGATAAGATGTTTGTTGAAGTACCACATGACAGTTGTGTTGTCTGTTAGAATCAACACCTGCCCTGGAAGAAGTAACTCCTTGAAAGCCAGCAATGCGAACTGGACTGCTAACATCTCCTTCATGTTGATATGTAGATGCTGTAGTCTGGCAGGCCACTTGTCTTGTATCCACTTTCCATTTAGATGAGCTCCCAAGCAATGTCTGAGGCATCTGTCGGTAAAATCTGACTTGTTTAGGTGACATTCCTGAGCCCACCACAAAAATTCTCTTTGAAGGCAAGGTATTATTTGAATGACAGTGTCTAAATCCTGGCAGTGCTGTGTCCATACATTTTGAGATACCATTGTAACTTCCTCATATGCAGTTTGGCATTGGGAAGCACCAGAATACAAGATGCCATGAACCCTAATGCTTGAAGGACTGTCTCTGCAGTCAGCACGGACTGATGAGATAGTTGATGGAAGTAAAGTGATAGACTCTTTTGTTTGTCCGGGGTTAAAAAGGCCATCTGGGCTGCTGTATTCAGTCTCACACCCAGAAAGCACATGTCTTGAGAGGGTACTAGACTGGACTTTATTTCGTTCACAGAATACCCTAGGCATCTTAGCACTGCTATAAGATATTCCAGATGCTGTAGAAGGTCTTCCTTTTCTTGAGCCAGAATCAGGCAGTCGTCTAAATAAGGATAGATTTGAAGTCCTTGTAGCCTGAAGTAAGCTATCACTGGAGCCAGAACCTTTGTGAATACTCTAAGGGCAATGCAGAGAACTGATAATGAGAATCTTAACTTAGCCTGATAGGCACATGAAGGTAAGCTTCCTTGAGATCTAAAGTCACCATCCAGTGATCTTTGCCCAGCAGATAAGTGTTGAGGAGAGATAAATCCAAAAGCAGTCTCCACGTGTTCCCTTTGGTACTAGGAACATGGAATAAAATCCTAGGCCCCTTTCTGATACAGGGACTGGCTGAATGATGTCCAACACCCATCTGTCTTGAGTAATTAAATCCCAAATTTCTTTGAAAAGAGACAGTCGTCCTTCCAAAGGAGCTGCCAGGCGAGAATCTACTGGCAGCTGAAAAGGCAGGTCATTGGGTCTGTTTAGGACTGACCCCTGCCCTCACCAGAAGTCTGAGCAGGTGAACTCCCTGTTCTAGGCCTAAAAGAACCTTGAGCCCTGCCCCTACCACGTCTAGACCTACCCCTAGACTGGGAATCATAAGCAGGATATGTCCACCCCTTAGCAGGCCAATTTCTACTAAACGGCTGTACCTGCAAAAATCTTTAACAGTTTGCATAGACTTAGCTTTGTCCTCCATTTTCTTTAAAACTGCTTCCACAGGTGAACCAAACAACACATCAGACTGTAAAGGAGCATCCAAAATCCTTGTCTTAACATGCTCAGCCAAATTTTGATCCCTCAACCAGGCATGCCTGAACAGAACTAGTGGCAGCCACCCGAGGAGGCCTGCACAGCATCAAAACCACATTGCAAAGAATGCTTGCCCACTTGTTCAGACACATAAACTAAATCCAGCAAGTCTTTACAATCAATACCTTCCGCCAAAGCATCCACCTTAGATTTCAATTGTGAAAGGAGATAATTTTGATATTTCAGCATGTGAAACTGACACTCATGGCTAGAGTGGAAGAAGTATACACTTTCTTACCCCACTTGCCTCTTTGTCAGTGGGAAGGATTTTTAACCACAGAGGCCTTAACACCTTTAGGCCCCTGAGAAACAGTTTCTGGGTCCGCCCTAGGACTCTTAAACAAATACTTATGAGCCACCCTATAGTACCTATCAGGTTTAACAGGAGCAGGAGGCAAAGAATCAGGGTTCAGGGCCTCTGCAAAAACATCTTCCACCACATTCAACACAGGAGGTATAGCTAAGGGCCTATGCTGGGGCAAAACAAGAATTCCTAAGCCTCTTCCTGGAATCAGAGTAATCCTGGCCTTCCCATTTAAAGTGCTCCCTCATAGAATGCAGAGTCTCTGAAAATGAAAAATCCTCAGGAGGAGATGGCATCATCCACATCAGAATCAGAATAATGAGGATACTCCTGCAAATCTTCCGAAGACTCCCTGAACCCTGTTCAAAACTGTCAAACTCTGATTCCACTCTAGGCCTTTTATCAGGAGGGCCCATAGAACCTCTAATCATAGTAATCAAATCTTCTGCCATTTTAAGCATATGTTTCTTAGGTACAGAACCCGAAGGCTAGGAGAAGCCCTACTGAAGCTGAAGTTGGCCTACCTCTAAAAGAAGTTTTGGCAACAGAAGGAGAGGCTCTAACTACTTTGGGAAGAGAGGGAAGAATCCCTTAGCCTGGCCTGCCTCCTGAGAGGGTACATCCTGTAACAGTAAAGTTTCTGCCTGAGACTCCATAGAAACTCCTGGCAAAACCTCTGGCTCCACTGAGCCACCTAAAGAACCGACGTCCGGGACTGCGGTTCATCAACCCTAGGCAACACTAATCTGGCACAGTCTAACCTCCTCTTAATAGTTGTTAAACCTAGCACAAGAGCGGCAACCAACAACGTCGTGCTCAGGCCCTAAACAAGGTATACACAATGTATGGTAATCCCTATGAGGTATTTGTTTCCCACAAGAAATACAGTTATTCACTTTTCTGACATCCGGTTAAATACTGAGGCAAGAAAAACCAAAGTCTGAAACTCCGGTTTGAAATATTTCAGAACGCCAACCTGCACCGCAAAACTGCTTCTGCATCGGACCACGCGCAAAAGACTGAGGATATGGACTATACCCAATAGTAAGGACTGCAGCAATGGAAAACGAAGAACATCCTAAGTTGTCTCTCCACATTAAGTTGGTAAAGTCTGCATTCTGCCTTATTGGTATGGTTAAGGAAAAACACTGGAAGTTCAAATGACTGGTTAATATTGGAATGGGAGCAATTCTTAGGGACAAAGGACGGGTTAGTTCGAAGCGAAACCCTGTCTTTACGGAAGATCAAATAAGGTGGTTTGACTGAAAGCGCTTGTAGCTCTGAAGCTCTTCTAGCTGAGATTATGGCTACCAGAAAAAATGGTTTTCCAAGAGAGGAACTTAAGATCGCATATGGATGAAGGTTCAAAGTGTGATGAACTTAAGTGTGATAGGACAAAGTGCAAGTCCCAAGGAGGGACAGGTTCTTTAAATGGAGGTCTCAATAAGGAAGTTCTTTTCAAAAAGGCTTTACACAGTCTCTGTGCCATCAAGTTAGGCATATACTGTCCTAAGTGGAAACTGGAGATAGATGCTAGCTGGACTTTAATTGTGGCAGCGGCTGAGCCTTGTTGGAAGAGTTTCGAAAGGAAATCCAAAACTGAAGAAATTGGGGCAGTGAATGGGGTCTATGTTTCTGGTCTGCGTCCAGAAAGAAAATCTTTTCCATTTACTAGCATACAATTTTCTGGTAGAAACCTTATGAGAGGATATCAAGATATGTTTAACTGCTGGAGTGAAATCCTGAAGCTTGACTAAGGTTGGAAGTGGAGCAGCCAAGCTGTCAAGTTGAGGGTGTGGAGAGAAGGATGAAGCATTCCTGACATATGTGTCAGCAGGTTTGGAACTGGGTCCAGAATCCATGATCCTCCATTAGATGAGACCTGAGAAAGGGGGACCAAATCTGACGAGGCCAATATGAAGCAATGAGAATCATCTTGCTTCCCAAGGAGTTTGCTTTCTGAATGACTTTTGATGGGAGGGGGAAATGGGGGAAGGCATAAAGAAGTCCCGAGGGTCAAGGGTGAACAAGTGCATCTCTCGGTGTCTCCCCCGGAAGGAGGGGATTAGGGCAAAGTAGCTGCTGCATTTGGTGTTCATAGGTGTGGCAAAAATATCGCAGCAAGGCTGGCCCCATTTGCGGAAGATCTCTTCCGCTATGTTCTGAGTCAGAGACCACTTGTGAGGCATCAAAATTGCCCTGCTGAGTTTGTCGGCTATCACACTGGACTTTCCCAGGATGTGCGTTGCTACTAGAAAGCATTGGGAAGAGACTGCCTACTGCCAAACCCTCAGAGCCTCCCAACAAAGTGGATATGATCCGGTTCCTCCCTGTCTGTTTACATACCATACCATTGATATATTGTCTAACTGGATTGCAATCGTCCCTAGAGGAAGAGAGTTGTGTAGTGCTTGCAATGCCAGAAGTACTGCTCTCATCTCTAGAACACGGACATGCAAATGGGCCTCGTGTTCTTGCCATATGCCTTGGACTGTCTTTCTTAGGTAATACACCCCCCCCCCCCATCTGGGAAGCATCTGTGGTCACAGTAGCAACAGGCTGATGTGGAACGAATGGTCTCCCGTTGGTTAACTCATTGGATTGAATCCACCAGCAAAGATCCTTCTTGCAAGTTTCTATTATTATGACTGGGTGAGACAGAGAAAGTTCTTGAAGCAATCACTGGGAGAACAGTAACCACTGAAGGATTCTCATATGCATCCTGGCTAATGGAATGAGTGTTATGGTTGAGGTCATTGTTCCCAGTAGATTGAGTACTACCTTTGCTTGACCTTGTGTTTGGGAAGAAGAAGAAGCAATATCTGTTTGATATTCACAAATCTGTCGGTGGGAAAGCGTGCCATCATTGAAACGGTGTCTATTTCTGAGCCTATAAAAGTAACATGCTGACAGGGCAACAAAGCATATTATTGTAATGCCTAGCTGAGCACAAATTAGTAAGGTCATGTCTCTGGCCTGTTGAAGTAGATGCTTGGTGGTGGCAGTTAGGTGGAGCCAGTCGGCCAGGTATGAAAACACTCGGAATCCAAGACGTCTCAAGTGAGCCGTTACTACTACCATGCATTTGGTGAACACTCTGGGGGCTGTAGTGAAGATCAAAGGGCAGAGTATGAAACTGATAGTGACTGGCTCCCAGCTGGAAATGTAAGTGACTCCTCGAGGCTCTGTCCATTTTTATGTGGCAGTACGCATCTTGGAGGTCTATCGAGCACATCCAGTTGTCTTTCCCTAAAAAGGGGCGTATAGACTGCAGTGTCACCATTCGGAACTTGGACTTCTTTACTGATCCGTTTAGTTTGCAGAAATCCAATAGGGTCTTCCAGTCCCCAGTTCTTTTTGGTACTAAAAAGAATCGCGACTAAATTCCGAATCCTATATGGTCTGCAGGGACGGTTTGGATGACTCTTGTTTAGCAACTTTTGGATTTCTACGGTTGCTTGATCCCTGTGATTTGGTGGAACATCCAGGATTTTCCTGGTTCGAGGAGGGAGGTAGGAAAAGGGGATGGAGAATCCTTTGGATATGTTTTGTACCCACTTGTTTATTGTGATGTGCCAGGCTTCTGGGTACAAAGATAAATGTCCCCCGACTGGCTCCAGAGTAGCACAGTTGGGCCTCCTTTCAGGAGCGCTAACAGGGACGTCCGCGAAAGGAATCATGATTGTCCTGGTTCTGCGAACCCCCTCTGTCTCTGGGATGGTGTCTACCATTATTTCCTCCCCCCTCTGCTCCTAGGGAAGGAATCATCTTATGCATCTGGGAAAAATCTCTGGTATTTCCTGAACCACATCTTCCAGCCTTTCTGCCCTTTAGGGAAGGGTCGTGAAGGGACAGAAAAACATACTCCAATGGCAGAGAGAGTTTTACCTTCCTGCTTGCATCTGAATGTATCCTTAACTTTGGGCCAAAAAGTGAGGAACCATCAAAAGGGGTATTTGTGAAGGTAGACAAAGGGCTCTGCAAAGTTACACAAGCGCATCCAGGAGGGTCTCCTCAAGGAAATTTCTGAACCCGCTGCCCTACTTGCTCCATCTGCTGCGCACAATATCAGTCTCATGGAGGAGTTCATTATGAAGTTTAAGGTGGACAACTGAGCGGTAACCTTTTCTGGTACCCTCGCAGTTGAAGTACCTTGTAGAGCATCTCCTAGTTCCTTCAGGAGATCTCTCTGATGCCTTGCAAAATGGGTAAGATAATTCAGCGATCTAACGGTAAAAGCCGCTGAAGAAAAAACATGCTTCCCATATCTGTCCATCGTTCAAGACTCTTTGTTCGGTGGATGGTCAGATGAGGATGTCTCTGCAAGCTCTTTCTTGGTGGCTGCTGCCACCACCATAGCATCTACCAGCACTCCTTTTGTCAAGAAATCCTTTTCCTTGGGGGCAGAAAGGAACTTGTTTGGCCTCCTAGGGACTGGGTCTATGGTGTTAGGTGATTCCCACACCTTTCGACTGACCGAGTCCATGAGCTCGGCGAAAGGTGGAGACACCCAAGAGGCTGATGGTTGAGATCTGAAAGCCTTCAGGTACACTGACTCCTCATCAAAAGGGGTGATGGTAGTCCAGCTGCCTCTCTGTTTTAGGATCTCAAGGATGCCTACAAAGGTGATATCATTAGAGGATGACCGTGGAAACTCTTCTGACTCCTTGAGGTCAATGTCAGAGGTGACAGACTCATTAAGGGAGTCTACATGCTTCTTGTTGCATGTTTTCTTCCGAGGAGGCTCCTCGGAAGGGTATTCTGGGGAGGTCTCGGAAAAATAGAGACCACCCAAAGGGTGTTCCTGAGGCTGCAGATCTCTGCTGTTCTGTGGATAGGGTGGCGCCAAGACCGAGGCCGGTTCTTTAGAGGGAAGAACATCAGCATCCTTGCGTAGAACTGCAGATTTGGCCAGCACACTGCTCATCAGCTCGAAGAAAGACTCCCTCCATTCCGAGGACAACATCGGTTCTGAAGAAGCAGAGGTAGCCCCCAGTTCCAGGGAGATCGCCTCCGAAGCCGATGTAGGAGCCGAGCTCAAGCAAGCAGACGCACAGAGAGGTAGACTCGGAACCGAAGAGACTCGGGTCCGAGAATCCCCCTCAGGGCTGACTGGTGAACTTCGGCTCCTAGACTCTATGGATGGCACCGCGAGTGTAGGAGCAGATATCTGTTCCAGAAAGGCCACTTGGGGTGCTGGAGCCGAAGGTTCTACTGTAAGCGGTACTGGATATTCTGGCTCTGATAGACCAGAATGGCTCGGAGGAGGAACAGTAGTGGTTGACAAAGATTTGGATGGTTCCGAGGCCAGTTGGGCAGGAGCCAAGAGCAAATGTGCCAGCCCCAGCGCCTTCAAGAGTCGGCGCACCACCCAATCCACATCTTCATCCGATAGGCTCCTAGAGGACCTGGAAGAAAAGGTCGGAGAATGAGATCTTTGAAAAATAGGTGATCTCAGAGTAGGGGAGACCAGTGGAATATCTTTTGACCGGCTCCGAGCAAAGTAATCCTTTTTCGGCTCTGAAGTACATGGGGCCAATATAGGCATATTAATTGTAATAATGTCAATCGGTTCCCAAGGCAGTGGTGCTGATTAGGTGAGAGCCTTGGTAGTTTTTGCAATTTTCTCAACAGGTTCAGATTTCTTAGAGGACACTGGAGATGGCCTTTTCACAGTCTTTTCTTTCCTGCTAGAGGGAGCCCTTGCAGATCGAGAGGAAGAAGAATTACCTAAATCTTCCTCAAAGGAAGGTTTCAGGAGACCTTTCAAAATCAATTTGTTTTTCCTTTCTTGAGGGAGTCATGAGCTAAAAGAGTGACAAAAGGTACAAGTCTCTTGTGGCCCCCAAATAGTAGACACAAACTATGCCTGTCCGTTATGGACATTTTCTGAATGCATTTTTGACATTTGTTAAAACCCGAAGGTTTATGGTCCATAATTGCAGAAAAAACAACTCTATAAGGTACAAAGGGGACTATTAAGTCCTCTAACTAAAATTGAGCTTAACTATTGAGGAAAGAGAATTAATGCACCACAGTAAAAGTGAAAGAGAGGACTAAGTCCTCTAACTTAAATGGGCCTAGCCCTGTAAAAACAGGAAGGGAACACACCAAACTGATGAAAGGCAATATTAACAGAGGACTAGGTCCTCTAACTTAAACGGGTCTAGCCCTTGAAAACGCTTAACTAATATACCTAAGCCTGGAGAAAGGACACACAAGACAGAAGGTTAATAGCAACACAACGGGCTAAATAACAGCAAGTCCTGTAAATAAAACACATGCTATTAAAACCTTGTAAAGAGCCAACAAAGGGCTGACCAGCTAATACTAAATATAGGGTCTATATTAAATCATCAAACACTTAGAAAACTGAACAATGATTTATCGATTACATGTAAGCGAAAGTTTACAAACTCGAACGCTTAGAACAGCGATTTTTTTTCCAAGGGAAAAAAAAAATCGCTGTTCAAAAAAAAAAAAACAAAAAACCCAGACTTAAATATACCAACTCCAAGATCGCACTACAGTGACGAATGGCAAAATAAAGGACACGGCCAAGCAATTTCTTTCCCAGGGAAAGAATTCACTTATATACCGCTTCATCATTTTGCCTTTTCGTCTTTTCAAGTTTGACGAAGACGCATTCGAAAGGATGTGTCTTCGGTCATCTAATAGGAACCCTAAATATAGATTAACTATCACTACGGCCAAGCAGTTGACAAATCAGCAACAACTATTTAACAATAAACTACTGTCTAAATAACAGCATTGCTAACTATAGTCTAAATAACAGTATTCTCACTATATTCTAACTGATTACTAAGAAAAACAAGCTACAAGTATGAAAAAATGTAGAAAAAAGGTTAAACTTAGCCACAGCCAAGAAGAGCACTTCTAAACTCGTAAAGCGGCAAATGAGATCTGTGGATTGATACCACTACATTATGGGATACCTACCTTGCCACGAGCCAACTTAAGAGACTTCGAGCTTCTGTAATCGTCAGAGCTGAGGATCTGCTCCGAACCCACATGTAAGAATGAAGGCGAGATAGGACAACATAACATCCTACAATAATGGAGGTGGCAAATGCCCAAAAGTAGGTACAAATTTTAAATATTCCTCTTATAAACTTAGAAAGTTGCTAGAAAAACAGGTTTTGTGTTGGCATGCATTTTCTGGAGAATATGAAGTCTGAAACCCAAATGTGTGTCATTATTTACAGAGTTCAATACTCTGTGATTTGCCAGAAAATCTCAAATTTTATGAGAAACGGAACAAAAATGTGAGGTGAAAATCTGAGAGGTATGGGGAGATCCACTGAAGACTTGGGGGAAAACACCTGTAGTCATCAACCCAAGGGAAGATAGAGAGAAAACTAACCCAGGTTGTCAAGAACACACACACACACACACACACACACACACACACACACACACACACACACACACACACACACACACACACACACACACACACACACACACACACACACACTACTCAGTATCCACTACACACACAGACCTGTTTATACTACAGTAATAGGAGATTTGTCAAATTCTATACAACCTAATGATTTGGAATAGTGTGGTTTCACAGAAGAAGACAGATTGAGAACACAAGTAAGACTGCTAATGTTACAGAAAGATGCAGACAAGGATAAAAATAATTCATTACTAAAGAGTGCAGTAGTGTAAGATCTTACCATAACAGTGGAGGTTCTACTTCTCACAGTTGCAGTATTCTTTATTCTTGGGATATTCTGACGAGGATAGTTGAACATCGGGCTAGCATATTAAAGTCCATTTAGAAAAAGGACTAACCTTTAGACCATCTCAATCATCATATATAGCCAATGTCATTCTAGATTTGATGCTACTTTTACAAAATGTTATGCTTAAGATCAATCATGGAGCTTCATAAAATGATTTAGCAATATATAAAAAACTTAGCACTATAGTTCCAGTGTTACATCCACTGTTAGAAGCTTTTACAAAAATTTGTACTAATGAAATTTATGACTTGCATAATAATACAGATAAAAATACAAGTAGATCTAAAAATACCACATTTAATGAAAGGAACGCATTGAACTCTCTACATAATAACAGTGGTTATGGATACAACTTACTATAAACAAACTATGTTAGATATGTTAATGGATAAAACTACATATACATTAATTACATTGCAGCTTACAATAAAAATAGAGAAGAATACATAGCAAACATTAGAAGAGCTAGTAGCTCTAAGGGAGATAACTGAAGAGTTAGCATAATACTTCAAAATAGAATATCCCATGGTACCGGTTATTCAAGGAATTCCCAAAATACATAAGAACCCGACAAAACCACCATTAAGACCTACAGTAGATGGGGCAGGCTGGTTTATGGAATCCTTCTTAATTTATATAGAGAAGCACTTGCATCCAGTACTAAATAAAAAAACAATACATTTTAAAGGACAAAACAATTTTTACAAGATCTGTACCAATTTGAATGTAACAAATAAGATACGAATTGTGTGTACCTAGTTACTATGGATGCAAGATCCTTATTTACCATCATTCCCAATGAAGAAGGAATTAGAGCTATTACTAGATATTTAGAATGACATAGCAGCTATTACAACAAGTTTATTCAAAAAATAGCTAACTACATGAATATAGTTTTGACTAATAATGTCTTTGCATTTAAGGAAAAATATTACTTGCAATTAGATCGCCTCACAGCAAGAGGTTCTCTGGTTCGATCCTCGGCTGGGGTACCTTCTGTACGGAGTCTGCATGTCCTCCCTGTGGTCGCGTGGGTTTGCTTCGGTTACTTCCCATATCTCAAAGACATGCTGTAGGTGGATTGGACACCTTAAATTGGCCCTAGGTGTGAGTGTGTGCAATTGTGTGCCTTCTGTGGAAGGTTGGGCCCCGGGCTGGCAACTCAACATCATAAAACACCACTGCCAATCAGGAGCGGACAGGTCATCTGCTGTGGTGACCCTTAACTGGGAAAACCCAAAAGAAGAAGATTACTTACAATTAGATGGAGTGGTTATGGGCACAGCATGTGCCAACAATTATGCCAACATGGTTATGGCCATTTGGGAGATGCAATATGTACTGGAGAATTCTACTTATAGTAGATTTATACCTTTCTATCGACGTTTTGTCGATGCTATATTTTTATGGACAGGAACAGAAGAAGTTTTTAATGGATTTGATAAATATATACAGAATAGTACGTCATATCTTAAATTTGCTATTAAATTATCTTCACAAACTATTGATTTTTTAGGTGTACATATTGAAATGAAAGAAGGAATTTGAATGCAGGCACACTTAGGAAACAATGTTGCCTTAATAAATTATTACACTCTAGAAGTATGCACCCTAAACATATTTTTGCTAAAATAGTTAAGGGCCAGGGGACGAGAATATTGAGGTTAAATTCAGATACAAAGGAATATCATAAAGAAATGGATAGACTCACTAACAACCTAGTGGCCAGGGGTTATAATAAAATGGAGGTGGCAAAAGTTATGGAAGAGGTACATACATTAAGAACAAACATAGCAAGACCTTATTTTTAAGAAAAATTTGAGATCGACTCCAATGTAAGGACTCAAGACAGCAGAAACGTTAAGATGAGTATGTTTTGCACCAGCAATGTAAGAGACATCACTAATATTATACAGAAGCACTGGAACATTCTGATTAGTGATGATACAATTAAGGATGTTGTAGAAAACAGACCCCAGTTTGGGTATAGAATAAAAAAATCTATTAAAAGAATTTTATGTCACCGGAATATGGTTCCAATACAATGTGATGAAAATAGGTAAAGTACATGCCCATGTGGCAAATGTCCATATTGTCAATACATAAATAGTACAGATAGTTTCACACATCCCATTAGCAGGAAAGAATAAAGTACAGGTGGACTGAAATAGTTGTTGTTGTGTTGTTGTGTCTTTCGGCTTTTCCCGGTTAGGGGTCACCACAGCGGAACTCCGTATTAATCTCATTTATTTAGCACAATGCATGTTGTGTAAATCGTTCTATGAAAGAAAAACTAACAGGCGTCTCAGAGAACAAATTAGGGCACACCTATATAGTATTAGGACTGGTGATCATACCAATGCATTGTGTAAACATATACAGAATACTACATTAGATCATACATTTAAATTTATGGTCATAGAGGTGTTATACAACAGTCAATGCCTGGGTGACATAAGGAACACTACTCAGACCCATGAAACTAAGTGGATTATTAAACTACATGCAGATGGAGAAAAAGGTTGCAATGATAATGTTCATCTGAAGCCTATATTAAAAGCCAGGAGATTGTTTAAATATCTACTTATGTAGTTTGATATTTCCTTCAAAGTTAGTTTTATAAGGAAAAGAGTAAGAACTATCTTTTTCTATTAAGGTCAAATCAAAGAGGTCTTTGAAACCCACTCTGATAGTAGGGGCTACATATGAATGAAATTATAGTTTATTAGACATAAAGGCTCTACACGTTGCTCTATTTCAAATGGCTGTTTTGTTTAGATTATTTTTCATACAGGAATTGATGTTTCATTCTATAATTTCTGATGTTCTTCCATTATTGTCATTTTGTGTCAGCCTAAGTATTGGTCTTAGTCGCTGATTAAGGCTGAAGTGGGTAATATTCCCCATTTGTAGTTTGAAGTTAACTTATCAGCCAAATGACTGTGGTAGCTGAGATCTTGTTATTACAGTGTTATTTGATTAGGTGCTACTGATATATAGCTAAGTGCCTGAGAACCTTCCTTTCTTCAAAGGTCTTATCATCAGATTGCATTTATAAATCATACGTGTGATCATTCAGGTGTGCAACACTGTTGTTTTTCTTTGTCTAGTGCCTGTAAGAGTAATTAATTCCAAATATGAGGAGTGCTGATGTCCGATTCTTGGAGGGCGCTTTGTTTTGCTGGCTTCCGCTTTGGCGGTTTAGTAATTTTGGGGGCCATCTGGACGTTTGTGGTTCTCCTGAATATGTGGATTATAATCTGGTGCTGCTGTTGAGCTTTGGTTTGCTTGGACCTCTGCTAAAGTACAGGTTTATATGTTTTTGAACTGAGAGGGTTTGACAGGTTTTTTTTTTTTTACTGACATATTTGACTGGAGTGTGTTACATAATGAATAGAGGCTTAAAATAGCATTTTTTAACCAACTGCTTATTTAGCTTAGCGATTGGGTAGATTTAGGTAAAGTTAGCTTTGATTAGTTCCATGATCACTCTTTATAATAATACGGCTATTGGTTGCAAGTGGTGCAGATGATTTGGAGTGTATGCTTAGGAATTGTTAAAGGAGACATGTTACAGTTGTTTCCTGACATGAAGTGGTCTTATTTCTAGAAATACAGTAGTAGTTTGTTTAATGGATCGATTTCAATCAGATAAGGTATCCGTTGGTTGTTTCTTCCTTAGTTTTAACCAGTCATAGTACATTGCAGTCGGTTTTGAACAAATCAGCGAGATAGTCCTTGACAGGATATTTCTCATCCTTGTTATTGATTGATACTTACTGTTACATTATTAATTCTGTCGTAAGAACCAGTTCTTATAAGGTTCTATTATTTGTTGAACAATTTTATATTAATACTTTGAACCTTAATATGGCCTACTTGTGAATTCATGGAGTTTATTTGTTCAAGTTGCAGTTTTAAGATGTGAAAGTGTTATAATTAATATGACAATTTTTTTATTATAACAATGAATTATGTTAGAATTTATTTGATGACAAGTATATGTACACCGAGTTGTTTATTGGTCATTTGCTTTATCCACAGTAGCTTTACCTATGGCAGTTTCAACCAATCATGGTACTGATTTTTTTGTTTTTTTGATTGGATGTTAGTGTTTATTTGTTTTTGATAGGGTAAGATCTTTACTATTTTGTGATTGGTAGGGTAGTCCACTAAGCTCATTAATTATACACAGCTGAGTTTTAAATTGATGTCTTAATTGTTCTTTGCTTTTTATTGGATATTTTATTACTTTTTTCAAATATACAAGGCTGTGCCTTCAGTGTATTCTTTGAATGGTCTGAAGAAGCAACCTTGTGCTGTGAAAGAGCTTACCGAATAAAAAGTTTAATATTTTAATCTGGCCATGTGTCGGCTCTCTAGCATTTATTTTTTAATAACAGCAGCATTTTTGTTTTATTTGACTAATAAGCTATTAATCCAAGTAGCTGGTGTAACTCTTTGACTTTTAGCATATTAAAGTCTTTACATATTTTGACCGCTGTACATCAGACAGACATAATGTCTTACGTGAAAGGTGTAAACGTGACATATAAGCACCTAATCTTCAGAAATGAAGTGCCTCAGAAGAACATGAGCAACCGCAAAAAGTAATAACAAGTACACCCAGGAATGGAAGAAGAAGAAAAGAAAGACTCCTTGGCCTGCCTTAACACAACAGAAATAACATGAGCTTGGAGGGGTTAAAGAATACTACAAAGTCAGAGGTAGGACATCTACTGTCATGGTAAGATCTTAAGCAACTGCAATATGTCTTTCCTTATCACTGTTGCAGTAATCTTTACTGCTGGGAGAGAACAAAAGCAACTGCAAAGTATGGGAGAGGGGACAACAGAAGAGCCATGCAAAAAATCATGGAGGATGGCCCTGGCAAAATCCGCCCTGGCCCTAGGATTGGAATCCAACTTGTAATGTTTGCTGAAAATGTGAACAGAAGATGAAGTAGCAGCTTCCAAGATGCATCTAGTATCCAGACCTTTGAAAAAAATATCAGAAGAGGTCACTGCCCTGGTGAAATGAGCACAAACAAAAACAGGAAAGTTGCTTGTCATGAAGAGAATAGCAAAAAGAAATGGCCTTAGAAATTCAGGAGGAGATGGTGTACTTAGTTACCACCAAATCCAATTTTTTGGCATAAAAAGAAACAAAATGCTACTCAGATCTCTTGAAGTGCTTTGTCTTGTCTAAATAATACCCAAGCTGTCTATGTAAATCCAAGGTGTGAAGAACCCTCTCACTAGAATTCTGAGAAGGGAAAAAGGAAGGAAGATAAATGGGCTGATTCAAAGACAAATCATTAACAACCTTGGGCATAAAAGTAAGACTGGTACAAAGAGAAAACCTATCCCAATGAAAAACAAAAAATGGTGGAACCGTCATGAGTGTCTGAAGTTCAGAAAACCTCTTGGCAGATGTAAGACCCACCAACAATGCAGTCTTCCAAGTTCAATGTTGTAGGGAAAAAGAAAGAGGAATAGTCTTTCTTGGTAGTCGAATATGAAGGATGCCTTTTAAAAGTTGCTTTGCATAAAAACTAAAAGCCAAAGGTGGAGTCAGAGGCTAACAAGTGGAAAAGGCTGATGAATGAACTTTAACAGATGAATATGCCACATCACAACTGAGCAACTCCCACAAATAAGAAAGGACCATAAGAACCCCACAGAAATAGGGTCCAGTTCACGCTCGAGACACCAAATAGAAAACCTCTTCCATTTATTCTCATACAATTTTCTAGTAGTTGGTTTTTCTGGTCTCCTGCAAAAATCTAAGCACATTCTCAGAAAAATTGTTGCTTAAAATGAATGAAAACTCTATTACCACATAGTCAATTGAAGGGTGAACAAGTAAGGGTGAATGAGAGATCCCTTGTCTTGTGTGAGAAGATCCATCCTTAAGGTAACTTGTAATGACTACCCCTGGCCAGATGAAACAGAAGTGGGAACCAGTGATGTCTGGGCCAAAAGTGAATCACCAGCAAAATTTTGAGGGTCTCCCACATGATCTTGTGAAGAATCTTCAATAGCAGAGGCAGACACTTTCCAAACTAGAGGACTTAGAAGTTCAGAGGGGAGGCAAAAATATCTAACCAAGGAGTACCCCGCTTATGTACAATGACTAGAACCACCTCCGTGTGAAGCATCCATTCATGAGGTATGTCCTGGACCTGCTCAAAGAGGCAGCCATCAGACTGCATTCTGAAGGAATGCAGACCAGCTGAAGAACCAAGTGAAGGCAGACAGCAAAATCCCATGTCTGAACAGCCTGCCTGCATAGAAGGTAAGATTTTGTGTCCCCTTGCTTACCATGTGCTACATGACTATGGTATTGTCTGCAAAAAAACTTTAAAGAACCAGGAACCTTAAGGGAGTGAAAAGAGCAGCCCTCATCCCCTTGATGCTAATACATCTGCCAGTTGTTGATGGGACCAAAATCCCTGGACTTTTGTTGGAGGAGGCTACTAAACCATGATCGGAAGCATCTGTGTGCAGCTCCTGAGTAAGGAGAGAAACCTGAAAAGGCAGATCTGGATTCAGGGAAATCTGGTGAATACACCAGCGGAGCTGAAACTTGAGGGAAGGCAAAAGAGGCATCAGATACTCAAGAGGCTGGCAGTGTTGGAGCCAAACACCCTTGAGACATCACTAAAATTTCCTCATGTGGAGTTTGACAATCGAAACCATGGGAATGCTGGATGCCATGTAACGGACAGCTCAGAAAAATTCTCTTGCAGGAAGGCCTGGAAGTGGAGACTGGAAAGAAGCAGTCAAAGACAGGACCTTGGGAAGTGGGAGGGAGACCAACATTAGAACGATCTGAATATCTACAATCTCTACAGATAGGGAGTCAACAGGGTTTTTAAAACACTGTGTGAAGCCCACACTGTGCATAAGAAGCATAGAGAACTGTAAATTCTGCAGCAGGAGCTGCTGAGATGGAGCTTGAATCATAAGATTACCCAAATAAGGCAGTATATTTTAATTCCATGAAGTCTGCAGAAGGCTACCAGACATTTAGTAAAGACCCTCAGAGCTGCAGAAAGAGATAAAGCAGAGATCTAATAATGAGACGAAGAAACAGAGAAACAAACATTTCCTGAACAGAGTGAACAGGAATGTGGAAGTAAGAGTCCTTCAAATCCAGGGATACCAGAAAAGCTTGCGGAAGTAACAGAGGAAAGAATGTGGCTGAACAGCCAACATCCTGAAACAAAGGAACCTTGAGAAAGGTACTGAGCCCATGATCCCTCCTACCTGGGAAACCAGAAACATCCATCAATAAAAACCTGTTCCCTGCTGAGACAGAGTGACAAGTTGGACGGTTCCCCGTACCACCAGATCCTGCAGAACAAATGTAAAATGAAGTAGCTGACAAGGAGGAGGCGGAGGAAAGGCTGAGAATGATGGAAGCGACTTCCAAGCCATAAAATATCTATTTTGGATAATAGAAAGCATCCAAGCATTTGTGGTCATCTGTTGCCAAACAGGAAAAGAAAGTCAACCTGAAGGACAGAGAAATCTGGCAGAGGGGTAAGAGCTGTAGAATGTCAAATAGAAGCAGATTTGTCAGAGAAAGAGTGATTGTTACTCTGAGCAGCCTGAATATCTGTGTGGAAAAACCCTCCTGTAAGTCATCTTGCCACTAGAAGGCTATTTGGATTGCCTAAAAACAAAACAAGGCTTAGAAGGATAACTTCTCTGAAACTTAGGAACAGGAGACAGACAGAGAGATTTGTTTCAAGTCCTCCATAAATTTACCCTTATCCTGAAGAGTCCTAAATAATTCAGCCACAGCAATGTCAAAGAGATTTTGGTTGTCTGAGGAAGAATCTAATAATTTGGCCTTGATGTCTACAGGCAGACCCTGGAGGCATAACCAAGAATACCTCCTTTTAACAGAGCCAGATGTTACCTTATACGAGGCATAAGCAGCATCATGCCTACATTTAACAAAATGATGAGCCACATGAGAAGCAGATCTCAAAAGGGAACAGGCAAATCAGCCAGGATGCCCCCAGGTTGGGAGAGAACAGCCAGGATATACCTAGTTATATGGATCTGGTAATAATAGCCTTAAAGGGTCAAGGTCTGAGAGATACATACTTTTTACCCTACCTGTCCATGGCATGGTTGTTCTTATCAGAAGACAAAAATTTAGAGGAAGACAGAAATTTGGATGGTGTATCAGTGGCTACAGAAACAACAGCTGGATTAGAGGTAGGGCTTTTATATAAAAACTGTTGAGATTCAGGAACTTTATACAACCTGTCTGATTTCTTATGAGCAGGAGTCAGGGGCTCGAGAAGCTGCATTGAAAGTATCTAGGAGGGCAGTCAGTATGGCAGGGACGCAGAAGGCCAAGGAGAATCTATTTGCAAGAGTTCAAAGCATCTTTTTTTTTTGCATACAAACCACAGCATCCCCAAAAGATATTTCTCCATAGGAAAGTCAGGAGAAAGAGAATCTTCTTCCTCAGAGCACAGGGCAAGTGGAGAATGGATGGAGTAAGCCAATGACCCCTCAACAGAGTCTAAGTCTTCATCAGAGGAATCAGAGTCCCTAGGGTGCTTGGAAAGAGTGGAAGACCAAGAAGCAGAAATAGATGATCCCTGGGTGGCTTAAGAGCCATAAGAGCATTGAAAAGTCCCTGGGAAAAATCCTGACATTCTTTGTGTGGATCCTTAGTCACAAGGGCCATGCACTTAGTTTTCTGCTTCTTTTTTAAAGGAACATCAGCTTTAAGAAATCTAGAAGGTTCAAACATCTGCACAGATTCATAGAAAGTACGAGGCACTTCTTCCCAAACAAGTATTTGAGGAATCACCCTAGGCCCCTCCAAAATAAACATCCTTGTTATTTTTCCCTCCATATCTGTACCAGAAGTTGGGACACCCTTAATGGATGTGCATATAGGCATCTCCATATCAGCCTCCAACTGGGTCATGGCAGAGGGAGCCAAGCGCAGCACCAAGTGGTCCTCAGCATCTTCATCCAACCTTACAGCAATGTCTGGTGGAGGCTGAAAAGCAACAGGATTAGTTTGTTCCTTTTTGGCTTTCTTTTCAAGCAGCATCTGAATGTCGAGTACAATTGGCCAAAAAGCTTCAAATCACTAGATGCACAAGTAAATGGAAAGAGACAACAGATAAAAATGTGAAATGTCTTTGGGACAAACACCTGACAAATCTCATACTGCATATGGTCATGGGTAGCACCCAAACAAAAAAGAGGCACTGTTCATATCTACCTTCATAGGATTCTGCCTCCCAAACTACATTACATCCAGGAGGGGAAAATTAAACTTAAGATAAAAGGTAGAAAAAAGAAAGGAGGAAATGGGCACTAATCTGTAGAAAGCTCAGTAGTGAAACCAACTTGGTAAATGGCTTGCAGACAGAGTTCAAACATTCAGACTGGTGGTAAAAAAGTTCTAAGGATTAGATGCTTGTGCATTACATATGTACTTTACACCTTGCATGTAGGAGATGCATCTGATGTATGGTGTTTGGAAGATGTAAAGGCTTTGGTATGCTGGTCAGATGTTCGGCTGTCCTCAGTAGGATATCCCAGGAGTAAATAATATTGCAACAGTGATAAGGAAGGGCATGCATACAGACAGGAAAAAAATATTCAATATATCTGCTGGTGATTTACAACCACCACCCTTGAAACTTTTCATTTACCCAATACTTGATAAAAATGCTGTTTAATAAGTACCAAGGGGAAAGACATGTAGAAAATGTGAGGGACACTGTTATATCTTTATGTAGTCTGATGGAAGGCATACAACAGACTAGCAGGGCACACAATTAATAAAGTAAAAACAAAGCCATAGCTATAAACAACATACACTATTTCAAAAAAAGAAGTTATGCACTCACCATAATGTTCCATCTGAGTAGTTGTACTTTATTTGTCTTCAACCTGTGGGTATACGGATCCGAGATGGCAGCTTCACTAGCATCTGACTGAAGCTCCAAGCTCCTCCCCTTACCCATAATACCCCTCCATTTCCTTCCTTCCCTTAGATCGAGTTTGCTGCATCATCAACCTAAGCCCGACCCAATTAGACCTTACCACAACAGATTATATACAAACCTAACAAGTACGAACAGGAGAGCCGCAGAGGCACTCTCTCCCACCTACCAGAGTTATAAACAATGATAAGATCAGGGCAAAGGAGAGAGGGGAGGTTAAAGACAAATGAAGTAAACTATTCAGATGGAACGTTATGGTGAGTAAAGTACTTTACTTCATTTGCTCTTCAACCTGTGGGGCAGAGTCCCCAGCTACTAAACACATGGGTGGCTCTAAAGGAAGAATATTCCGGAGCACCGCAGAGCCAAAGGATGCTCTCCCTCTAGATATCATGTCCAGTTTATAGTGAGAAATGAAGGTATGAGACGAGGACCAAGCAGCCGCAGAACAAATATCATCCAGAGACACCCTGGATCAAAAAGCTGCCGAGGTAGCCATGGATCTGGTAGAATGTGCTTTTACTTGACCTGGAGGAGACATACCCTTGTCTTTGTATACCTGAAGGATACAATGAGAGATCCATCAAGCCAAAGTTACCTTGGAGATTGGCTTGCCGAGGAAAGGTTAGGAGTAAGGCACAAATAACTGGTCGGACTTGAGAAAGGTCTTAGTTCTGTGCAAGTAAAATCTCAGTTGTCTAAGTACGTCTAACAAGTGCAATTTATATTCACCCCTGTTCTGAAATTTTGGAAAGAACACAGGTAAATTAATCGTCTGGTTGATATTAGTCTCAGAAGTCACCTTGGGGAGAAAGGATGGATTGGTATAAAGTGAACCCTGTCCTTATGGAAGACCATATATGGAGTTTTTATAGACAACGCTTGAAGTTCTAAAACCCTCCTAGCAGAGGTGATAGCTACTAGGAAGGCCATTTTTCAAGATAAAAATTTTAGGTCTACTGATGCAGCCGGCTCAAAGGGAGGAGCAACCAGAGCTGGTAAAACCAAAGTCAGGTCCCAAGGAGGGATAGGATCCTTCAATGGGGGTCTTAAAAGAAAGGTACCATTAATAAAGGTTTTACAAAGTGAAAAGGATGGTAAAGAAACTATGTTCTCTCCAATACGAAAGTTGAAAATGGCAGCCAAATGAACTTTCACAGTAGAATAGCTAGCACCTTGATGAAATATATATGCCAAGAATTCCAACACCGCTGGGACGGGAGCTGTGAAAGGGTCCAGGTCCCTTTGAGAAGCCCAGATGGAAAAACGCTTCCATTTACTGCGGTAAAGCTTCCTGGTAGACAATTTGTGAGCTGCAACCAGAAAAGGCTTGACCAGAGAGGATAAACCGGGAGTCCTAGCTATCAAGGGAATTGGAGCAGCCAAGCAGTGAGCTTTAGACTATCCAGGTTTGGATGAGGAATCCGTGAGGGGTGAGAGATAAGATCCAGAATTAGATCAAAGATCCACGGAGGAGCCAGAAGATGAGACCAGAGGAAGGGAAACCATACCTGGTGAGGCCAAAAAGTACAGTTTTGTACCTACCATAAATGTAGATGTTCGAGGATCCACATTGCTGCAGTCCTAACTATTGGGTAGTCCGCTGTCCAGTCGGCCCGAATACCAAAGTATATGGCTGACGTCGGTCAGGGCGCATTAGACTGACGTCAGTACGTCAGGGTACTAATGCGCATGACCGACGCCATATCCTCAGTCTTTTCTTGCCCCAGATGTCAGAAGACCCTAAAAAGACAAGGCCAAAACCAAAAACTCCAAACATACCTGCACCAAAAATATGTACAATATATACAAAATTACCAGAATATAATCTCACCTACACAACCACCCCTAAACACAGAGGGAAGGAGGAGGGTAAATTGGACTGCAGCAATGTGGATCCTCGAACATCTACATTTATGGTAGGTACAAAACTGTACTATGTTCTTCATTCCACATTGCTGCAGTCCTAACTATTGGGTAGAATCCCAAAGCAGAGGTAAGGGAGGCTGGCAAATCAGAAGGAAGCAGGAGCTGACAACATGCCTTGCAAAATAGCTGTGGCAAAACCAGCCCTAGACTTAGAGTAGAGAGGAAGGTGATAATGCTTAGAGAAAGTATGCACTGAACTCCAAGTAGCTGCCTCCAAAATATCCTTAGTTGCCACCCCTTAGAAATGCTGTTGAAGTGGCAGTAGCCCTAGTGGAATGAGGCCTAATCCCAGCTGGAATCTCCTTGCCATGATGGGAATAACAAAATGCAATGCAAAACCCAATCCACCTAGAAATAGTTTGTTTTAACACAGGCTTGCCCTGCGAACTCAAAGCAAAAGAAACAAACAACTGCTGAGACTGCCTAAAATCCTTAGTCCTGCTTAAATAATAACGCAATTGCCTGTGTACATCTAAAGTGTGCAAAATCTTTTCCCCTTTATTTTGGGGATCTGCATAAAAAGTAGGCAAATGAATAGTTTGGTTTAAAGCCACACTAGAAACCACCTTAGGCATAAAGGAAGGATTAGTACGTAATGATACCCTATCCTTATGAAAAATCAAAAGGCTCTACTGCCATAAGGGCCTGCAATTCAGAAACCCTTCTTGCAGAAGTAATGGCCAACAAAAAGCAGTCTTCCATGACAAGTATTTCAATTCAGCAGTAGCCGCAGGCTCAAAAGGTTGTAGAGTAAGTTTCTCCAACACAAAATTGAGATCCCAAGCAGGAGTAGGAGCTCTACATGGGGGTCTTATATTCTTTGCCCCTCTAAGAAATTGCTTGAACAAAGGATGCGAAAACAATGGTGGGTCACAATCATAGTGAGCTGAAATTGCTGCAGCATGAATCTTAATGGAAGAAAAAGACAAACCTTTGTCCAATAACTCAGTAAGATATTGAAGAGCCACACTCAAATTAGGCTCAGAAATCTCTAAATTGTTTGCTGCACTCCAAAATAAAAACCTCTTCCATTTTTCTGCGTACACTTTCCTTGTACTAGGTCTTCTGGCTTCCATAATCACATTTCAAACTTGTTGAGGAAGTTGAGACCTGCTGTGTTTCAAAACAGAATATGCCAGGCTGTTAGATGAAGAGAGTGAAGCTTGACATTGAGCAGGTGACCGTCCCTCTGAGACAACAGGTGTGGAATCAAAGGTAAAGGCCATGGAGGCTTCCTTACCAGACTCCTCAGTAATGGGTACCAGTGTTGCCGAGGCCAATCTGGAGCTATTAAAATCATCCTTGGCTTGTCTTGTCTGACCTTTAGGAGCACCTTTGGGAGAAGAGGCAGAGGTGGAAAGGCATACACATGAAAATTTTTCCAACTGAAAGAAAGAGCATCCACTTTCCAAGCTGTGTGATGAAACCCCGTTGTGCAAAACTTTGGCAGCTGGTGGTTTAGTGGAGAAGCGAACAGATCTATGTCTGGAGTTCCCCATGACACTGTCAATTTTTGAAAAACATGAAGATCCAGTTTCCACTCGTGGGGATCCATGATTTGTCTGCTTAACACATCTGCTAAGGAGTTCTGTGCTCCCGCCAGAAACCTTGCCTGAAGAGTTAGTTGCAAGCTGAGCGCAGTCTCCCATAAAATCATTGCTTGCCTGCACAACGGGTAAGAATGTGTTCCCCCTTGTTTGTTGATGTACCACATGACAGTTGTGTTGTCTGTTAGAATCAACACCTGCCCTGGAAGAAGTAACTCCTTGAAAGCCATTAATGCAAACTGGACTGCTAACATCTCTTTCATGTTGATATGTAGATGCTGTAGTCTGGCAGGCCACTTGTCTTGTATCCACTTTCCATTTAGATGAGCTCCCCAAGCAATGTCTGAGGCATCTGTCGTTAGAATCTGACTCGCCTCTGGCCGGGTCACAGAGAGTCCCTTGTTTAGGTGACATTCCTGAGCCCACCACAAAAATTCCTTTTGAATGCAAGGTATTATTTGAATGACAGTGTCCAAATCCTGGCAGTGCTGTGTCCATACATTTTTGAGATACCATTGCAGCTTCCTCATATGCAGTTTGGCATTGGGAAGCACCAGAATACAAGATGCCATGAACCCTAAGGCTTGAAGGACTGTCCTTGCAGTCAGCCCGGACTGAAGAGATAGGTGATGGAAATAACTGGAAAGATTCTTTTGTTTGTCCGGGGTTAAAAAGGCCATCTGGGCTGCTGTATTCAGTCTCACACCCAGAAAGCACATGTCTTGAGAGGGTACTAGACTGGACTTTATTTCGTTCACAGAATACCCTAGGCATCTTAGCACTGCTATCACAAATTCCAAATGCTGTAAAAGGTCTTCCTTTTCTTGAGCCAGAATCAGGCAGTCGTCCAAGTAAGGATAGATTTGAATTCCTTTTAACCTGAAGTAAGCTATCACTGGAGCCAGAACCTTTGTGAATACTCTGGGCGCAGTAGATAAGCCAAAGGGCAATGCAGAGAACTGATAATGAGAATTGCCAGCTCGAAAACGCAGATACTTCCTGCAACTTAGTCTGATAGGCACATGAAGGTAAGCTTCCTTGAGATCTAAAGTTACCATCCAGTGATCTTTGCCCAACAGAGGTAAAAGCTGTTGTAACGTCAACATTTTGAACTTGGGAATGTCCAGATAAGTGTTGAGGATAGATAAATCCAAAATTGGTCTCCACGTGCTCCCCTTCTTCGGTACTAGGAACAGGCGAGAATAAAATCCTAGGCCCCTTTCTGGCACAGGAACTGGCTGAATGGCCCCTATTTGGAGCAACAGAGAAATTTGCTTGTGAGCCTCTTTTCTTTGTAGAGGAGGAATGTCTGGCATGCCTTTGAAAGGAGGCAAGGTATGGAAATAAAACCTGTAACCGTGGTGAATGATATCCAAAACCCATCTGTCTTGGGTAATTAAATCCCAATTTTCTTTGAAAAGAGCCAGCCTTCCTCCCAAAGGTGCTGCCAGGCGAGAATGTACTGGCAGCTGAAAAGGTAGGTCATTGGGTCTGTTTACGAAAGGACTGACCCCTGCCCTCACCAGAAGACTGAGCAGGTGAACTCCCTGTTCTAGGCCTAAAAGAACCTTGTGCTCTGCCCCTACCACGTCTAGACCTACCCCTAGACTGGGAATCATAAGCAGGATATGTCCATCCCTTAGTAGGCCAATTTCTACTAAACTTCGGAGGCTGAATCCTGCAAAAAATCCTTAACAGTTTGCATAGACTTAGCCTTGTCCTCCATTTTCTTTAAAACTGCTTCCACAGGCGAACCAAACAACACATCAGACTGTAAAGGAGCATCCAAAATCCTTGTTTTAACATGCTCAGCTAAATTCTGATCCCTCAACCAGGCGTGCCTCGAAGAACAGAACCAGTGGCAGCCACCCTCGAGGAGGCCTGCACAGCATCAAAACCACACTGCAAGGAATGTTTACCCACCTGTTCAGACACATGAACTAAATCCTGCAACTCTTTACACTCAATACCTTCTGCCAGAGCATCCACCTTAGATTTCAATTGTGAAAGGAGATAATTCTGATATTTTAACATGTGAAACTGACAATTCAACGCCCTCATGGCTAAAGTGGAAGAAGTATACACTTTCTTTCCCCATCTATCCAAAGCCCTTGCCTCTTTATCAGGAGGAACAGGATTTTTAACAACAGAGGCCTTCACACCTTTAGGCCCCTGAGAGACAGTTTCCGGGTCTGCCCTAGGACTCTTAAAAAGATACTTATGAGCTTCAGGCACCCTATAGTACCTATCCGGTTTAACTGGGGCAGGAGGCAAAGAATCAGGATTCGGGGAAGCCTCTGCAAAAACATCTTCCACCACATTCAGAACAGGAGGTATAGCTAAAGGCCTATGCTGCGGTAAGAACAAGAATTCCCTAAGCGCCTTCCTCCAATCAGAGAAATCTTGATCTTCCCATTTAAAATGCTCCTCATGGAATGCAGAGTCTCTGAAAATGAAAAATCCTCAGGAGGAGAAGCTGAAGGAGTAGAATCATCCACATCAGAATCAGAATAAGGAGGATACTCCTGCAAGTCTTCAGCCGAAGACTCAGAAGCCTCCGAACATTGCTCAAAACTCTCAAACTCAGGTTCCACCCTAGGCCTCTTATCAGGAGGGGCATAGAACCTCTAATCATAGTAATCAAATCCTCTGCCATTTTAAGCATATGTTTCTTAGGCAAAGACCCTGAAGCACTAGGAGAAACCCCCACTGAAGCTAAACTTGGCCTGCCTCTCAAAGAAGCCTTGGAAACAGAAGGAGGCTCTAACCACCTTAGGAAGAGAGGGAAGAACAGCCACCTGAGAAGCCCCTCAGCCTGGCCTACTTCCTGAGAGGACACATCCTGTAACAGTAAAGTCTCTCCCTGAGACTCCAAAGAAACTCCTGGCAGAACCTCCCGCTCCACTGAGCCTTCTAAAGAACCGACGTCCGGGACTGTCGGTTCTTCCACTCTAGGCTTTGCTGCTTTGTCCTTGCGCTTTTGGCGAAGCGGGCCGGAGCATCCGACGGCATTTTATAATTACAACGCTTCCCAAAACTAACCTGGCACAGTCTAACCTTCTCTTAATAGTGCGTTTGTTAAATCTAGCACAAGAGCGGCATCCAACAACGTCGTGCTCAGGCCCTAAACAAGGTATACACAAAGTATGGTAATCCCTATGAGGTATCTGTTTCCCACAAGAAATACAGTTATTCACTTTTTCTGACATCCGGTTAAATACTGAGGCAAGAAAAACCAAAATATTCCCAACGGGTACTTAGCCAACTTTGATTCGGTCTGAAACTCTGACTTCAGAAACTTTCAGAACGCCAACCTGCACTCGCAAAATTGCTTCTGCATCGGACCATGCGGCAAAAAAGACTGAGGATATGACGTCGGTCATGCGCATTAGTACCCTGACGTACTGACGTCAGTCTAATGCGCCCTGACCGACGTCAGCCATATACTTTGGTATTCGGGCCGACTGGACAGCGGACTACCCAATAGTTAGGACTGCAGCAATGTGGAATGAAGAACATCGGGGCAATGAGGATCACTTTGCCCCCAGCCTGTGAGCCTTCTGGAGGAATTTCAAACAAAGAGGTAACAGGGGTAAGGATAGAGAAGACCAGGAGGCCAAACATGAACTAGAGCATCTCTGGGTTACTCCCCCTGAGGGGGGGGGGGGTTAGAGTGAAGAACTCACTGCATTTCACATTGGAAGGAGCTGCGAAGAGATTGCAGCAAGGCCAACCCCACTCAAGGAAGATCTGCTCCACTACCAAAAGATTCAGAGACCACTCGTAAGGCATCAGAACAGTCCTGCTCAGTTTGTCCGCCAGTATGTTGGACCGTCCTGGAATGTGCGTTGCTACCAGAAACTGGCTGGTGGAGATCGCCCATTCCCAGACTCTCATGGCCTTGCGACAAAGGGGATAAGATCTGGTTCCTCCCTGCTTGCTGATGTACCAGACTACTGACATGTTGTCTGACTGAACTGCAATAGTTCCCAGAGGAAGAAAGGCATGAAGGGCCTGCAACACTAAAAGGACTGCCCTCATCTCTTGTTTACCGATATGCAACTTGGTCTCTTTCAGGGACTACGTGCCTTGGATAATCCTTCCTGAGCAATGCCCCCCACCCTAGTTGGGAGGCATCCGTGGTCACTGTGGCTTGGGGAGGGGCTGTAATAAATGGACGTCCCTTGGCCAGTTCTGAGGAGTGCATCCACCAGAGGAAGGACTCCCTGCCAGCCCTGCTGATACATACTGGATGAGTCAACGGCAGATCTAACCATGATCATTGGACCACTAATGTTCACTGTAGAACCCGCATATGTAGACAAGCACAAGGAAGAAGGGTAATTGTGGCTGGGCTTGGAACCAAGAGCTTGTAGTACCATCTCTGCGGACGGGAGGTGTGACTGAATGATTAAGGACAAATGGAGTCATAAGCTCCGAATTCTCTCCTGGATTAAAAAACCTTCATTTGCAAAGTGTCTGTCCTTGGTCCAATGTACTCTAGAACCTGGACTGGGATCAGAGAAAATTTTGCTGTGCTGATAGGGATTCCCAGGTGGCCTGACAGGTTCAAACAGTAGTCTCTGGCTGACAAAGTAGATGTCTGGTGGGAGCAACAAGGAGCCAATCGTACAGGTACAGGAAGACCTGTATTCCCTGAAGCCTCAGGTGAGCCACTACAACTGCCATGTCCTTGGTGAACACCCTGGGGGCTGTGGCAAGACCAAAGGGTAGGGCTCAAAACTGATAATGATTGGCCCCTAGCCGGAAGCAGAGGAACCTCCTGGAGCATCTGTGAATATTTATATGGTAGCACACATCCTGGAGATCTATCGAGCACATCCAGTCTTTCTCCTGCAGGTAAAGCAGGATGGATTGCAACATGACCATCTAAAACTTCTCTCTGGCAATTGACAAGTTTTGAGGGTGGAAAGATGTAGAATAGATCTTAGGTCCCCCATCTTTAATGGCACCAAAAATAACCTGGAGTAGATGCCCGATCCGGACTGGTTGTGCGGAATGGTTTGGATGACACGTTTCTTTAGCCGCTTGTCTATTTCAAGCACTACTACCTCCCTTTGCGTGGGTGGTACATCTGGGATGTGTTTTGGTGGAAGAGGAGATTCCACAAAGGGGAGAGAATAGCCTCTGGATATAATCTGAAGCATCCAATGTTCTGTTGACATGGACTCCCATGCTGTTAGGTGCAATGAAAGATGACCCCCGACTGCCTCCAGAGCAATCGGGTAACCCCTCAGGGCTGCTGCTCAGGCCTGTCCGACAACAGCTCTCAAAACCCCATGTTTCTCAGACCCCTTCTGCCTCTGAGCCGGTGTCTATCAAAACCCCCTCTGCTTCTGGGGGAAGAGGAGTCCTCAGTGTCCTGGGAACACTGAGATTTCCAGAACCACATCTTCTTTTGCCCTCGCCGATTCCTGGAGAAGGATCTTTGAGAGTTAGAGAAGCGGATTCCGATGGCAGACCGTGTCTTCCCATCCTTTTCGCTCTGGACCTATGTCTCAAACAGTCTTCCCGATCAAGGAAGAACCATTATAAGGGGCATTCGCAAATGACGCCTTAAAGGGCTCTGTGAACTGACACAGTGACAGTGACAGGAATAAAACTTCCAGCTCTCCACGTTGCTTAAAAACTTCTTAAATTTATTAAGTAAAACAAACAAAAGGTTAGCGCTTTCACGTATATTACTATACGCTTCTTCAGACAAATTAGATATGGAAGCAACTGCTTATTTATAGAGGCATAGCCAGTGAAATTAAATAATTAATCAATTAGAAACACAATTAGGAATCATTTAAACATTGTGATACATTCTAAGGAGAGAATGCTTTTTAAAGTTGTAGCACTGAAATACGATGTAAAACTTTTCATACAGCCTAAATATATGTTTAAAGGCAAACAAGAATTATTTAAAAATATCAGACTTAAAAACTAGTTATTTAAAACCACATTATCTTCCTTGTTCTTTACTTGCAAAATAATGTTACAAGTTTATAATGCACTTAATTAATAATTCCATAGAAACTTTCGGGTAGTTATTATTGTAACCCATGAAAGTTAAATACAAAATGCAAGGAATACTTATCAAAATACTTTAATATACAAATATAAATATATAAATATATATAAACATAAATATATAAATATATAAATAAAAGTATATGGCCATGCTGGAAGAATAAATTAATCAAGTACAAATATAACCATATGAATATATATAAATATATATGAGTACATTCATATAATGAAATTAAATAAAATATTAAATAGGATGACTCCAAATGGTTGAGCCTTCAAACTAGTGAAGATATGCATTAAATATTTTGTTGATAAGGGTGAAAAAATACATGAAAATATATAAATAAAAAACAATTCTTTTAAAAATATTTAAATATATTTTCCCCGTAGTGAACATATAGGGGATGCACCCGTATGCTATAAGAAAATTTTAAAATGTCAAACAATATAAATAACTTTTGAAACTATTACAGTAAAATCTAAAACATAATTAGTTCTATCTTTTAACCAACTATAAATAGTAATATAGTGTAATGAAAAGTGAATTGCTGAGGTAATCTATATAAGCAATATTAAAAAAACACATACTTAAAAAACATAAAACCTTAAATATACACTGTGCTGTCAGGTATTTAGTATAAAAAATATAAGTAAATAACACTGACACCTTGATTAGTATGGATGGAATTTAAAACATAGAGAATGTCTAAATTTATAAAATCATCTTCGATTATTCAAAACAGATTTTATAGTAACATAATTATTTAAGCCTGGGTAACAGTGTCCCCTAAGTTTGAAAATCCAGCGTAATTCTATTGATTCAAGCTTATTCATGTAATCACCTCCCCTGTCAGTAACTTCCACTATCTGTAACACTCTAAACACGAATGAATGTAAAGGATTACTTATTATGTGTTTGGCTAAAGCATTTAACTCATTTTTCTTATTTATATCGTAATTGTGGTTATATATTCTGTTCTTAAGTTTTCGTTTAGTGAGTCCTATGTAGAATGCTTCGCAACATTCACATGTAGCCAAATAGATCAATCCTGTGGTGTCACATGTGGCTCTAAACGTTGGTTTAAAACTATAGTCAAGTTCTGGATGTAGAAAGATTTGCTGTTTGCTAATAAATTTGCAATAATTACAGTGTTTGCAGGGGTAGGTCCCAAGTGTAGCATTCAAGGGCTGTTGGCTTAATGTTAATTTAGGTGTTCTATCACATAGCAGGGATTTTAAGTTCCTGTTACTCCTGTACACTATGTGTGGATCCCAAGTGGGATCCCAAAAGGGCTCTGTGAACTGACACAGTCTGAACCAAGCATGACGCCTCATGGCAATACCAGACTCTGACACCCTTGCTGCTCCTTCAGTGGCATGTGAAAGGAGGTGCATGGACATGTTAGACACTACTTTTAGAGTGGTCATTAGCATAGAGAATGTGCGCTTATCCTCTGGCGACATGGACTCCAGGGATGACTCAGCTAGCTCTTTGACAAGGTTGCACTGCAATCAGGTAATGTGTGCCAAATAATTCAGCACCCTTATGGAAAAGGTGGCTGAAGCATACACCCACTTCCCTAGGTGATCCTTCGTCCTGGACTCTCTGTTGGGGGGATGGACTGTAGAACTTTCTTGAGCTAGTTCTTTCTTGGTGGCGGCTGCTACCACCATAGCGTTTACAGGGGATCCTTTGTTCTAACTAGGTCTAGCCGAAGGGGGACTTAGGATCTTGTCTGGGCGCTTCAGAATTGGCTCCACGGTGTCTGGGTCCTTCCATGCCTGTGTGGTGATAAGGTCCACCAATGGATCCACGGAAGGGGACACCCAAGAAGTAGATGGGCCTGCGCCGAAGGCCTCCAGAAACACCGACTTGTCTGAGGTAGGCTTGGATGAGGACCATCCCCCCTTACTTGCACAGGATTTCCATGATGTCTCCAAAGGAGACATCATCAGGGGGTGACCTGGGGGCGCCTTCCCCTTCCTCCAAGTCGGTGTCCTTGGTGAGGGACTCTGGAGAGGAGTCCAGGTGCCTCCTTTTGCACATACGTTTGCAAGGAGCCTCTTCGGTGGGACTCTCCGGAGCAGACTCGCAAACTGTCTGTTGTTCCGCAAGGGGAACCTGCTGGGACAGATCAGGCATGGGCTAACCCTGAGTGGACAAAATGGTCAAGGTGACATCCAGAGCAGAGAGAGCTGGGGCGGAATCCAAGGAAATAGTCAGGAGTCTCAACCCACTCGAGAGACCCTTTCCACCACACTGAATGGCGAAGGGGATCGAGCCTCCTGGGCCACCAGTAAGGAAGCTGCACTCTCTGGACCCAACGGGGGAATCAGAGCCAAGCCAGCAGGCATCGAGATGCCAAAGGGGAGACCATGGTCAAACACGGTCGGTGCCAATGGGAACCCCACCTTGGATCCAACCCCCAGAATACGGCTCCGAGAGCTGCTTGGGTCCGAACTTGTCGGATCAGACGTGCTCAAGACAATGGCCGGCGTCAAGGTACAAGGTACCACTGTCGCCAAACCCCAACTTAGAGACGTCTCGGAACTGAAAACTCTGATACCTGGGGTCAGATCGGAGAAGGAGTTATTGGAGAAAAAAAAGGAAGCAAGCTCCCCACTCCAGAGGGAGAGGGGGCTGGCAAGACTCCCATATAGATGCTAGGCTAAGCCACAGCAAACAAGATCTCAGGGAAGGAAGGAGATGAAAGGGTGTTATGGGTAAGGGGAGGAGCTTGGAGCTCGGATCAGATACTGGTGAAGCTGCTGTCTCGGATATGATACAGATCCGTATACCCACAGGTTGAAGAGAAAATGAAGTAAACTACGTCAGATCTACCCATTTCTTTTGGGGCACACTAAAGTGACCTACCTGGAAATTTGGCTAAAGCAAAATGTGGAGGATGCAGTGAAGGAGATGTGGGAAGATACCATGACAGAAATGCTTCCTAAAAATTAGAAAATGGAAGCTAATTATGATGGATGTAGACAGTAAGGTACAGGCAGTTAAAATGTTGTTGGTTCCACTCGTCTTGTATAGAGGTTCAAAGGTTCATAGGTGTGTACTAGGCTAACGGCCCTGGAGCCTATATAAGCCTAGCCCAAGAAGATTCCCTGGCATACTTCTAACTGCCCTCAGAAGTTTGAAAAAGACAGAGAGTTAAACTTCCTATAGGGAAGGAAAAGAGGAAGGATAACATACAAGTGTTTAATAGCAACAGGAAGTTCACCCCAGGGATCACGTTAGTGGCGTTGCTTGACAGGGGCACTGGGAACTAACTTTGGGCGACATGATGCCAGGGAATCTTCTTGAGCTATGCTTATATAGGCTCCAGAGCCATTAGCCTAGTACACACCTATGAACCTATAATGTTCAGACCTGAGAGGAAAGGCTTTGCTTTCCCAACCTTGTGGTATATCATACTCAGCTATCAGCTGTGTCACTATCTGATACACGAATGTAGCTACTTAACTAAGAGGGCAGGCATGTGGCTAGAAAAAGAAGGAATGTTAGTGATGGGAGACCTGGTAGAAGTATGGAAGGCTTAAGAAAGGATACCAGGAACAGTATTTCAGTCACTATATTAAAAAAAAAAAATCTCATACACTACAACACACTACAGCAAGAAGAGATAATGGTTTGGAGAGACAGAAGCATCCCATTTGGTTATTAGTGGAATAGGAATTTAGAACACAAAGGGAGTAGGCAAACCACTATGAAAAAGAAAAAATGCATAAACCCAAGGTTTTGGAATAGTTAAAAAAAAAGTTGAACAAGGGATGATGTGGGAGGAGGAAGGGCATACATTCAAGTTTACGACAGTGAGATACTACCTGTGTCTGCTGAAGGAGAAAAAAGGTGTTTAAGGAATAAGGTCCAAAGGCAAGATGCACCAGATTTAGTGAACTATACCACTGCAAGCAGGATTTGAATACAATAACACACAATCCCTAGTTAGCAATGCAAACAAATGATTAGCACAGAATAAAGTAAGTACAGAAGGTGGGTTTAAAGTAGCATGGGAGAAGGTTACCAACTTAGAATACAGGTTACAGACTTACAATACATTACAAATAGGTGACAGATATGTTTAATCTCCAGAAAGTTAATATATATGTTTCTATAGACATGATAAAATGAGGAAAAATTTCCCAGCAATGAATGGTACATACTGCAGATGGGACTCTGGATGGAGAGGAACATGGGAACTTAATTTTTGGTATTATATCCTACGGCAAGACTACAAAACAGAGATACAACATTGTGTAAATGTAATAAGGGAAGAGGTGATCTGACATGCATATTTAACTCTGCTTTTTAATGGGACAGTCCCACTTCAAAAGTTATTCGGTTACTAAAAAGGCAAGAAGATCTAATATTAGCAACTATACTCTAGTTAGTTTAACCTCTTTCTTAGATGAGTGTTTTGAAAGATATCTGTTGGAATTAACAATGAAATCATAAAAAATAATTCATATAATATCAACATGGCTAATATGTTGGAATTTTATCAGGTTACTTATGAGAAAGATAATTGAATGACCGCAACCATACAATTTTTTGTATTTAACCAAAGCTTTTGATATTTACCACATAAATAATTATTATGCTTTGGTTAGATACAATTTTAACCAATATATGATTCTATGGATTACTGAGTGGCTCTCTGATAGGAAAGAATATTTTACCGTCATGAGTGAGGATTCTACATTGTTGAATATAATTTCGGGTGTACCTCTGGAATCTGTGTGGGGATGCTGCTGTTCGATTTTTTTTTTTTTTTTTTTTTTTTTACTGTTCCTGTCATAAGATGCTGGAAGAATAAATATGCTTACGAACGCAAACTTGGTTTTACTGTTTCTTGTGACAAGGATTACATTGAGATCAATAACTATCTGTCTATATTACAAAATATGTTCAGTACCAGTAAATGCAACATCACGTATTTGGTAGAAATACTATAACTCATTCAACTTATTAAAAAATGATGCTTTAAGTAATTGTTAAGGAACAGAAAGACATGGGATTTTTTTGCGTCTTCAAATTGGTCCTTTTCTAAGCAGGTATCTGCTATTGCAATAAAAGCTATAAGATAATTAAGTTTATTCTTGAAAAATCTCTCTATTCGAGATATATATTTGGTGAATTTATATAAAATTTATATCAGACCAATACTGGAGTATAATAACGCTTTCTGTATATATAATAAAGAGCAATTAAATTCATTGTCAGTTCCTATAGCCAGAGACTATAATTACTTTGAAAAGTGTAGAAGGCTTAATCTCTTCTCAATTTGCATCAATATTTTAAAATAAAACTAATTTGAGGGTATAAAGCATTTGCCAAAAATGTTTTTCAGACTGTTAAATTCAAAAAGTAATAACATCAAGACTTAAACATAACAATTATATGTCTGTAACCAAGATTTATAAAACTACAACTAGAGCTGTTTGTGTGTCTGTGTGCGTGTGCATGTGCGTGCGTGTGTAAAAAATGTTAAGGCCAGTGAGCAGTGATGTAGGTATGTCTTATAGGATACCAAACACTTGTTCTGTGATTTTTTTTCTTGCTGTGATAAGGAACTTTTGAGAGATGAAAATTTATTACCACGGATATTTGTTCGCTATTTACAATGATTCCCAACCAGGAAGGAGGGGAGATGACTAATAGGTTTTTGGTAGAGAATAGCGGGTATAAAGATTTGATTTGCCTGTTCTTAGAAATATTAGAGAATAATGTATTTATGTTCAATGATGGATATTACAAGCAGTGCAAAGGGGTAGCCATGGGGGCAGCCTGTGCGAATACTTATGCCAACAGTGCATTAGCTTAAAGGGAAAATAATTCAGTGCTGAATAATAATGAATATGTCCCTTACATAAAGTTTTGTAGGAGGTTCATGGATGACATCCTCCTGCTATGGAAGGGTACAGAGGACAAGTTTGGCAAATTCATCTGCACAGTACTACTAACAGATTTCTTCTAAAGGTATTACTTTTCTGTATATTAAACGAAAGAGAGGGGAGTTCAATCAGATTATTACTAAGAGGTACGGGAAGGATACCTATAAGAACCAAATCTTGCAAAGAAACAGTCATCACCCTGGCACATGTTTAAGAACATTATTAAGGGACAAGGTATGAGGGTCTCAAGACTGTACAACAATACAGCTGGTTTTGAAGCATCCCTGAATGATATGAAGGGTGAGCTGAGAGAGAGAGAGAGAGGATATATAAAGACCATGAGATTAATATTGAACTGAACAAGTTGAAAGACCTGAGAGAGGGGTCAGCCAGACCTTATTTCTCAAATGCTAGAAGCCTAGGCAGACTGAATGGGTAAGGTAGAGATTGTGCCCCAGGCATTAAGATGTTCCTATACTTTTCCAACAATATTACATCTTTCTGTGAGATTATAAAATGGAACTGGCATATTTTAGTTTTACAAGGTTTTATAGGCACAGACCGATATTTACTTTTAAGAATAAGAAATCCCTCAAGCATTTATGTTACGGATAAGCCAAGAATTTATTACAATTCTGTTAAGGGTACATTTCCCTGTGTAATGTGCAATTTTTATATTTTTATCAAAAAGAGTAACAGCCTTAAGCATCCAACTACAGGCAAAGTATATGGGTTTGCTGTTTTATCTAGCTATCAGACCAAGAATTTAGTCTACTCCGTTTAACACTTGACAACGTTTTAATATTGGCTAGATGACTAGAACATTGATGGAAAGGGTAAGACAGCATGTTAGATGGTAAGACGCATTAGACAGTTAGATGAGAAGAACCTGGTAGCGAAACATATAGATACTAATATCGAACATAATTTTAGTTTAATGGTAGATGAATTTATTCCTGAAGATTTGAGGTTTGGTAATATTTCCAATAAGACTCAGGCAAGAGAGCTATACTGGATACTGCAACTGCTGGCAGATAAATGCAAATGCTTAAATGGAAAAGTTTATTTAAGGCCAGCTCTCAAAGCCAGAGGGCTATTTAGGTAGAGTGAATAAAAACAAAAATAGGACCAGCACTGAGATTAACCAAACTTAGAGAACACGGTGCAAAGCATAAAAACAAAATATCTCAAAGTAGGGGATACACAGTGTGATACACACTGAAGAAAGGCAAGTCCTGAAAGCTTTGTGGCCTGAAATAAAATTTGTTTGAATTTTCTGGATTCATTACTTCACTATGCATATCCACTACTTGAAGGTTTTTGGTTTTAGGTAAAATGAATACGCAGTAATTGAAAGGACACATGGCCTAAAAGTAATGAGCTTATTGCTGTAACCTGAATAGTCTAAGGATATTTATTTTAATTATTTGTATTTGAAGATTTTTGGTTTTAGGTAAAATGAATACGCAGTAATTGAAAGGACACATGGCCTAAAAGTAATGAGCTTATTGCTGTAACCTGAATAGTCTAAGGATATTTATTTTAATTATTTGTATTTTGTTTTATGGTCTGATGAAGCTGACAGTCAGTGAAAGTGCTTACCGTTTCTTACTGTGTTTTGGAGCAAATTAAGGCAAGTAAAAAGGTACATGCCCTTTTCCCCACTGTAGTGTTATCTGGGAGTTAGTATAGTCAGGGGGTGTGGGGGCACAGCCCCCCACACTGGGTTTGGGTACATATTGTCTGGAGAGAGTCACTGGTGCTGCAACTATGCATGTCTATTGTTTTGAAGTTTTTGGTAAAATACAACATAAAACAAACAAGGTGGGGGGCTATCTCTCACACCCCCCAGTGTGGGGAGCTGTGCCCCCAACACCCCCCCCAACTATATATACTAACTCCAGGATCGTACTACAGTGGGGAAAAGGGAATATACCTTTTACTTGCCTTACAGTGCTCTACACAGTGCCATATATACTAAGTTCAGTTCAGTGAAATACAATTCAGTGAAATGAGTTTTCAGCAATTTGTGTTTTCAGCGATGTGGTCAGGGTGAAATGAAATTCAGTGAAATGAGTTCAACAAAATAAAGTAGACCCATATTTTATATATAAATATATACAAATATATACACACACACACACATATATATATATATATATATATATATATATATATATATATATATACACACACACACACACACAAATACATATATAGATACACACACACACACACATATACATATATATATATATATATATATATATATATATATATATCCATATCTACTTACCTGTATATATATATATATATATATATATATATATATATACATACACACACACACACAAATACATATATAGAAACACACATATGTATATAGATTTTTATATATATATATATATATATATATATATATATATATATATATATATATATATATATATATATATATATATAAATAAATACACGTATATATCTACATCTATCTATATTTATCTATCTATACGACTAACAGCAGGATAACCAGTATCACCACCATGGTATGAAGCATAAAAAGATGTTTAATAAAAGTAATCTAATGTAAAGACAATCCAAGTTAAAAAAGATAAGCACTTTTGGGTATTTCACCCTTCATCAGATCTAATCATTCAAAAATTAGAAACAAATTCTGACCACTCACATGCACTACGTAAATGAGTCTTATAATTTAGCAAAATAAGATTGGTCAAATTAATATATGTATATATATATATATATATATATATATATATATATATATATGGGTCTACTTCACATGACTGAAAACTCAAAATACTAAATTTAATTTGTCTGAGACCATAATACCCAATTTTCAAAATAATGAAAATTCATTTGACCGAGTCTCATTATACTGAAAGTTTACAATGTTGAATTTCAAAATATGAATTTTAAGCCATAGACGTGATGTGTGCTTCCCTTCACCTATGACTTGCTTGTGATAAAAAACAATACTGTAAAAGTGATGAATGTCAGAACACAGACAGTAGCATATTAAGTAGTTGCTACCAAGTCTATAAAAACTTCTGCAATCTAAAAAAGAAGTCCCTACCTAGCACTTTCCCTATTCTCTTTAATCTAGTCCTATGTGGCGATATACATCCTAACCCCGGCCCTTTTCAACCCAATCATAACTGCCCTAACTCCACTAAATCCCTAAATTTCAGCACAATTAATCTCCAAAGCATTAGAAATAAAATTTCTCAATGCCATGCATGGTTGAGTCAACATAAACCTGGTAGCATCTTTAGATACAGGATTCTACCCCCTGGCTGCTCTGCGTACCTGGCCCTAGCGCCCTTGTTTATTTGTCCACTACCTTGTAGCATTACAGTGGGACCAACCCAGCTGGCAATGGACCTGTGCAATCTACCCTTACAACAGATACTTAACTGAAAGTCTCTCACAGTCATGTAAAAGAACAGATAATTGTAAGTCTCTCACCGTCCTGTACAAAATGTGTAACCTAAAGAGGCAAGAAAGTACGTGCCGTCTAAACCTGAACACTTGCTTAACAACTTGTATATGCTTTCTAGTATGCTACTTAGCCAGGATACCTAGCAGCCATACCCTCCCTCTGCCCCTAAAGGGTTTGCTCTTTTACCTATCCCATCACTCTGCCCCTTACACCAACTATGTATTTCTATCCTTGCATTGTCTCCAGCAACTGTTCCTTGTGCTCAGTATACCTTCTACCGACCTTCTCTGCTCACTAGCTTCAGCTGCAATTTCATAATTTGCCCACTAGATGGCACCATAACCTAGGCTGATTCCTAGCATTGTTTTCCCTCACTTTAACTGTTGTAAGGCTCAGATCCTACAGTAATTTAGGCTAGCCTAAGTATCTTTTCTCCAACACAGTCTAAGAAGCTCTTTCCTATCTTGCTATTATCACTCAGTCTGAGACTCCATCCCAATACCTGATACCCATCTCTCTACTGTCCCTTACCTTGCACTTCCCAGCTTCTACCCCTCAGTACTTATCTGTATCTACTGAACTTTTCCTCAGTATTCACCTGCACACACATAGGTTTTAATGCTAGTCCTTAGCCACCTGTTTCTTCCCCGCTCCGTTTGCGCTGTGGGCTCACTCCGCTCCCCTACTCTACCCCCAATTCCCACCCATCCCCAGTGCTCCTACATTTATACCTCATAAGACACTCCCCTTCCCATAATCTTTAGCTAAACACTACATAAAGACACTCCCTCACACACATTCCCCTGCCCACTATTTCTACTTCCATACTATCTCTATCCTTCCTGGCTTTCTTATCTATCCTACTACTACTTTACTTACATCTCACCCCATTCCACCATGCTTAAATCACATCAACCTAAACTTAAATACTTACTCCTCTCTCTTGCATCAATACGCATACTACTCATACCACTCATACTTACATGGTATGAAAACTCACACATCACTGCACCCCTTCATCCTTTAAAATAAACATTACCTACCAATCTACCTACTACCCACAACCATGCAAACATCATCTCTACGTCAACCTACCAATCCCCAAAGTATCATAGGCTAGCCCACATTAGTCTCCAACAAACCAGAAGAACACTATATACTCTCTTCAAACTCCTGAAACTCTCACATACATTACAACAACACCCTCTCTTCTTCATGGGTATATCCACCCCAACCCAGGACCTAACAATACCCTACTAAACCACCACTCATACAATCCTGACCAAAACTACTAACTCCTTATTGATAGCCCATCTTAATATACAGAGCTTAAGCAATAAAATTAGCCAACTGCATACGCTACTGGACATACATTCCTTTAATATCCTTTGCCTAACAGAAACCTGGCTCAAACCAGGAACAAAAGATAATGAAGTCATCCCACCAGGATATAATATAATAAGGGCTAACCGAACTACAAAAAGAGGTGGAGGTGTAACAATTTTGTATAAATCTAATCTAAATGTGTCTCTAGTAGACTTACAACTACCATTAGATAATCACATAGAAATCCTTGTCTCTAAACTCCAGCTCAATTCTAGCAAAGCTATCTATATAATATGCTCCTATCTACCTCCAGGCAATAATATCAACACCCTCGAAAATATCCTATGCTTCCTCTCATCCTCCCTCCTTCAAGAAACTCTAGTACTTGGAGACTTCAATATAGACTGGAACTGTTGTACTTCCAATCAACCTTCAATCCATATAAACATGTATGGCTTTTCTCAATTTATCACAACTCCTACAAGAATCCATAAGCCTACTAACAAAGAAAGTACATTAGATTGGATCCTAGTAAGAAACCATCCCCTCACTTATACTGCAGACACCCTACCTGACAACATTAGCGACCATTCACTCACCTATATAATTAGGCATAAAACCTTCCCTAAACAACCTATCTTTAAAACCATACGAAACAAAAAACACTTTAATGCTGTAAGTTTCCAAGCTGAGGTACAAGCCTGTAATTGGTCTCCCTTAAAAGAACTCTCCCTTGTTGAAGCAGTATCCCATTTTAACTCTAAATTGATACATAAGACCCAGAAGTAAAGCAGCACCATGGCTCTCTGAAGAAACAAGACAAAAAATCCTAGTAAGAAATAAGATCTGGTCTAAATGGAGATGTATTAAGAGCCCAGCTGATTACCACAACTCTAAACAGCATAGAAACACCACAAAGAAAGCTATGCTCCTTGATAAAAAAAACTACTACCTTAAACTCCAAGACAGGCATCAGCAAACCCCCCAAACATTTTGGATTGCTGTTAAACTTCTACACCCAGGACACTCCAAGACTCCAACTCCTACAGCACTTTCCCTAAGTACATCTAAGGAGATTGCAGACACCTTCAATACCTCCTTTACTGAAACTGTACAGTCTCTCGCAAATTCCTTACCTCTTGTTACCACAAACCTCCCATTCTCCATGATTAGCAACCCCCCTACCTTTCAACTAAATCCAGTCTCTACATCGGTCATCCACACCTTACTAACAAAACTTAAACCATGTACCCCATCCGCTGATCTCCTACCAGCGGAATACCTGCAAATTGCAGCTAAAAGTTCTCTCCTATCCCATTTCCATACTAATCAATAAAACTATTACTGAAAGTTATATCCCATCTCTCTGGAAAATCTCACACACAATTCCTCTTCATAAGGGTGGTAACTCAACCGAAATATCCAACTATCGCCCCATAGCCCTGCTCTCCCCTCTAGCTAAAATAATGGAAAAATGTATACACCGCCAACTACTTGATCACCTTCTCCTACATAACCTTCTAGCAGACTGTCAACATGATTTTAGGCCATACCACAGTACTACTACTACTGCCCTACTATCCTTCACTGATTGCATCAACAAGCATCGTAACAATAATAGGCTCTCTACTGCTTTGTTTATAGACCTATCAAAAGCCTTTGATATGGTGATCCATCAATTACTACTACAAATACTAGAAAATACTCACTCAACACAAAGATATTACAGTGGTTCAAGTCCTACCTAGAAAACAGACAGCAAGCTGTTCTCTGGGACAACAACCTCTCTACTCTTCTTCCTCTTACTCTTGGGGTCCCACAAGGCTCCATCCTGGGACCTCTCCTCTTCTCTATATTTATCAATGACCTACAGTTAAATATTCCACAATCTACCTGCATACAATATTCAGATGATTCCACATTAGTGTGTTCTGCCACCTCAGCAGCCGAGCTCCAATCACCCAGTCAGTATTTACCTCAGTTGAAAAACGTTTTTTGCACCGTTGCCTCCTTCTAAACGCCAAAAAAAAACAAGTTACTTGTTTTTACTCCTACACAGAAGTCCCCTCCAATAGACCTAACAGTCAAATCAAGCAATGGTACTATAATCACACCTGATCCAACCACTAAGCTCTTAGGGGTAACAATAGATCACAATCTCAACTTTGACACACATATTAGCACTACAATTAAAACTTAACAGAAAACTGGGCTCACTGTACAAGATAAAGTCCTTCCTTACCCATGAAGCCAAAACTACCATTTCCCATACTCACCTGATGTCTACTCTCCTCTACGCTTCATCTATCTATACAAATCTTTCCAAAACTAACCTAAACAAATTAGCAACCTCCTACAACAGCATTGCCAGATTTGCTACTGGTTCACCATATAGAACTCATCAATGTTTAAACCTCAAACAACTAGGCTGGCTTGAACTCCAAAACCAGCTACTATTTCAGCAACTTACAATTACCCACAAGATTCTCTTTCACACCAATAGGACTCCTATTCTTTGTAGCATTGCAACTTCTTATAGAAATCTTACTACCCTACGCTCAGCAAATCAACTACAAATATCCACCCTGAAATCCCTCAATAAAGCCGGGGACTCCCTCTTTTCATATTCTGTGGGTAAGAGTTGGAACAAACTCCCCAGCAACCTACAATTACTTTCATCCTTATCACTATTCAAACAGCAGCTAAAACTAAACCTTAAAGAACATTGGTTATGCCCATGTACTAATCCAGATTAACACCTGCCAGCTATCATAATTCCTTTCCCCCCTCTACTACCCACTAGGGCACAATCACATCCTATTCATCCATAGTCAATATTGTAGTTTTTCTTATTTCCTTCTAACTTCATTAAACTTACTCTTCTTTTTTTCTATAATCACTCTCCACCTACTGATATTGTTCTACGTCAATGTTAACTCCTATGCTACCTATGACATTTCACACTTCCTGATATTCTTCTATGTCTGTGTTAATACTAATGCTACCTATGACATTTCACGCAAACCTTATCTAACATAACTAGATAATACCTTTCACACCCTCCACTCTTTTTTCCTAGTCGAAATATTGCCAATCATCATTCCTCTTGTATATACTGCTCATAATACTACTGACTCAACACCCTAACTTTTCCTTCTCTAATGTTATTTCTTTGCTAACCTCTCTTTCTCTAATGTTGTTTGTTACTTCTTTGCTAACCTCTCTTTCTCTAATGTTGTTTGTTACTTCTTTGCTAACTCAGTCCTTCTTTATTTTAATTTTTTCTTTACCAGTTTTGTTGTTTTTTTTTATCTTTTTGCAGTTTGAAGCTACTTGAGTTCATTAGGCACCCTTTAGCTAAGAACTGCATTAATTCTTTGTAATAATTTACTGTTCACAATTTTACTTTTATTTGTAGTCCTGTTACATTACCTTATATTGGAGCTTGCATTAATTATTTGTAATAATGTACTATTTACAATTTATTTTTATTTGTAGTCCTGTTACATTACTTTAATGTTGGAGCTCATCTCCCCGGGCCTCTACTAAAAATGGACATGTATCCAGTTAGACTAGCCCGGTCAACAAATGTAAAATAAAATAAATACATAAATTTTACCGCCATCACTGAAACCTGGCTAAAACCATGTATCAACAATTCTGAATTTCTACCCCCTAACTACTCCTGCCTCAGAGCTGGCAGACTTCACAAAAAAGGTGGAGGCATCTCCTTACTATTCCTAAGTACCTTTACAGTAATTCCCTATTCTAAACCTATTCCCCTCTTTTCCACTGCAGAGTTACTTGTCACCTTCCTAAAACTAAATGACTGCAAAACCCTTTGCATCATAGTCATATACATTCCCCTATGCAACAATACTCCTATTCTAGAAGAAATTATTGCTTGGGCAACTAACAACATAAAAAATTTGACTATTATTCTAGGTAACGACATTAACATAAATTGGCTAGAAATCTCCAATAACACCACCTCAATTAATAACAGCATTCACATTTACACTCAGCTAATCTCCAACATCACCAGACCAGACAACAAAAATAACAAAGGCTCAGTCTTGGTAATTTTGTCAGGATCAATAACCAAGATCCAATCCAACTCTGCCACACTCCTTGACAGTATTAGTGACCACTCTCCTGCATTCATAATACATAAGCTCACCTTGACACCGAACATTCATCAATATTGTTATACCAGAGATCTATCACACTTCTTCCCCAAATACCTTCAATGACATCCTGCAGAACACTAACTGGACTCCACTGAAATTTCTTCCACTCAATGAAACTATGGAATTCTTTAATTCTACATTTCTCAGGATCCTAAATAGTCTTGCCCCACTCCGGCAAAATAGAATCAAAGCTAAACATGCTAACTGGCTTGCACATTCTGCAAAGCAAGTTATGTCTTCTAGGGACAAAGCCTGGAAAGCATGGCAAAAAAATAAAACACCTTCTAACTTCATGCAATACAAACAACTTCGCAATCAGGCTAAATACTGAGTTGTCAAAAATAAAAAAGAATACTTCCAAATTATCCAAGACCAGCATAGGCAAAATCCCAAGAAATTCTGGGGAACTATCAACTCTCTACTCCACCCAGGTACTAACAATATTCCATTCCCAAACTCAGGAAAAACACGCTCAGAGCTAGCCTCACTCTTTAATACACACATCATTGACACCATCACCAAACTCACTACTACTACCTTACCACCCAATAACCCAGACCCACAAGCAACTCCATCAGAACATACACCTTCATAACCTCTACCTATTTTCTCATTATGACCCATTCCTACATCCACCATCCAAAAACATATCCATAAACTAAAACCATATACCAACACCCCAGATAACTTACCTGCAGAATACTTACAATTAGCAGCCTCCTCCATTGCATACCCCCCATTAGCATTCTCCTCAACAGGTCATTTCAGGAATCATGCATACCTTATATCTGGAAAAAAAGCATTTGTCCTCCCTCTTCATAAAGGCGGCAGTAACTCTGACATCTCAAACTTCCATCTTATCGCCATTCTTTCCCCACATCTAAAATACTAGAGAAGTGCATTCAGACCCAGCTCCTAAGTCATCTGGTAAAACACCAAATCATTTCCCCCCATTTAACATGGCTTTAGGCCAGGACATAGCACCAACACTGCCCTCATTTCCTTCTTGGACAGAGTAAATTGCACTTGAGATGCTGGCTCCTTAGTCTCTGTCCTCTTTCTTGATTTATCAAAGGCATTCGACACAATTTCCCACTCCCTACTGCTTACTAAACTATGTGACCTCGGCCTATCTCCCCCTACCCTACCAATGGTTTACCAACTCTCTCAGCAACAGACAGCAATCTACTATATATCAGCACTCTCCTTCCCCTTTCATCAATACAAATACAGGTTCTATTTTGGGTCCCCTCCTATTCAGTATATTCGTCAATAACTTTCATACCACTATTACCCACTGCACTGTCATCCAATATGCACATGACTCTACTATCATCTGCTCTTCTAAATCTGCCACTGTATTACATCTTACCCAAGAAGCTTTTACCTCCACTGAAACCTGGATGTCTCAGAACCATCTCGCTCTTAACTCCAATAAAACAAAACTCTTAATATTCACCCCTACAAAGTTTAGCCTAGCCCTGTTGACAAGTCACAACTCACTGTTCAATCACAAAACACCATCATCGAAGTTGTCCCTAGCACCAAATTGCTAGGTGTCATCATTGATGGCAAATTAACTTTTGACCTTCATATCTACAATAACATCAACAAAAAAAATCAGAAACTAGGTGCCTTTTATAGGCACAACTATAGTCTTAGCATCTCAACTAAAAAGGCTCTGGCATCATCCTTCCTGCTTCCAGCTCTACTATACGGTGCTCCCATCCTCACCAATCTACAATCCTCCTTAAAAACTATACTTGAATCTTGCTACAACAAGGTCATTAAATTCATTACAAATGCAAAATCTTCTACCCACCACTGCTCCTCTATGCATTAACTAAAATGGCTAGAATCCCCTCACCATCTCACTTAAATACAGCTAACCATAGCCCACAAGAAAATCTATCAACCTGAAACCTGCCCTTCTCTCTCCTCCATACTGACCATGTACCATCCTAACTGCCACCTCAGGTTTGTATTCAAAATGCTACTGTCCGTCGAGAAACCCAAGCACTCAGCTGGCCAAATGTATTCTCATACTGTCTCCAAGTGGGTTATGGAACAATCTCCCTCCTTGACTCAGGACTACCAGCAATCCTGCCTCCTTTAAAAAATCCCTCAAATTACATCTCTCCTCTCACTGGCTATGCTCCTGTACCCCAACAAATAATCCCAACTCCTGACTAATCGCTCTGGAGTCTCAACTTTAATCATTCAATTTCAAACATCTCCTCTCCTTCGCTCTACCATAATTACTTCTTGCCGTCTCATTAACTTTACTCCTCTCCCTATAGCCCTGCTGTCACCTCCTTTCTACCCTGATGTCAACCCTCCTCTGTTATGGATTCTATAGATATATTTATTCTCAAATGTTATTTAAATACTTGTCATCTTTTACTACCACATACATACCTGTTTGCAAATATCACTGCTTTTGCTATGAATTCCCTTTAAATGTGAATGTACTACTTGTAATCACTTTGTTCTATGTATCATTTTACTTTTGTATGTAATTAATGTGGAGCTTTTCTCCCCAGGTCTCCACTGAAAATGGGCTCTTTATAGCCTCAGTGGACTTTCCTGGTTAACAAATGCAATAAATAGTGTTGTACTGTTTCTAAATGTGGGTATATCTCTCTGCATTCTTATGGGAAGTATCTAAAGTAATATGGCGGAGGTTTTGTGCATTCCTGGCAGTAGTGGCACTGTATACAGTACTGTAATGTAAGTAAAATGTATATGCCCTTTTCCCAACTGTAGTGCGTCTTGGAGTTAGTATATATAGTTGGATGGGTAGCACAGCCTCCACATTAGGGGGTGTGGGGGCATATCCCCCCACCTAGTTTGGTTTTAAATCAACCGGTTTCTGTTAATAAGGTAACCAAGTAGTTTTTACGTTTTGGAAAGACTGTCATTGGTGTTGTAAGTCTGCATGTCTATGGCTTAAAATTCAGTATTCTGAAATTCAGCATAGGGTCATAGGTTCATACTAGGCTATCTGCCCTAGGGAATTTATAAGCCTAGCCAGAGTGTGTGTGGCTTTCACAACCCCTTAGGATGAGAATACTATACCCATTAGTTTGCTGTGCCTCTGTCCAGCAGTGACACAGAGATGATTCCCGGGGTAAACCTACGATACACCATGCACTCGTCAAGATTTCTCTTGAACAGAGTCAGTGAGGGGCTCTGCCTCACATGGACTGGGATTCTGTTCCATAGTGTAGGGAGTCTCTGGGTGATGAATCTGTCCCTCCAGCACGTCCTATTTATATCTGTGTTGAGGTTTAAGTCTCTTGCTCTCGTGGCTCTGGTGGATTTGGATTTTTTTCAGGTGGAGCATGTCCATTAATTCCGGGTTGGACATGGCCTTGTATGTCAGGCACAGATCACCTCTGAGCAGACGGTATGCGACTGAATAGAGCTGGAGTTTCTTCAGTCAGGCAGCGTATGACATATGTTTGAGCCCCTTTATCCTTTTGGTGAGGAACTTTTGGGGTCTTTCCAACTGCTGCAGGTGTCGGGTAAGGTACATTCGAATGGGGTGTTGTACTCAATCATTGGTCTGATAAGTGAAGAGTACAGGGGTACAATGACCTCTCCTGATCTGGATGTGAATCCCTTCATGATCAGGTGGGCAATGTAGAAGGTCTTCCTAACCACTTTGGCAATGTGAGTGTTAAAAGAGGTTACTGTCAACTTGGGTCCCCAGGTCCCTGATAACTTCTTCCGTGTTTAATGGATTACCACCTATGTGGTAATTAGGGGTTACCTTGTTTTTCCCAAAGGGTACGACTATACATTTTTTGGCATTTAGCTTAAGGCCATGGCTCTGGCACCAGTTATCCATTTCTATGAGACCTCTCTGGAGGATGTCTGTGTCTGATGGAGTGTCAATTATGGTGCCCAGTTTGCAGTCATCTGCAAATTTTGTCAGCCACAATCCCCCTATGATTGCCTGAACTTCAGAAAAATAAATGCCGAACAAGAGGGGGCCCAGGACTGAGCCCTGTGGGACACCGCTCGTGACCGACAGAGTCTGACATGGCACCAGCAACTCTAACCGTGTGGGTTCTGTCCTTGAGCCAGTTTGCAACCCATCTTGTGACATATGGGTTTACATCTAAGCTGGTGAGCTTTTCTATGATGCCCGAGTGGGGTATTGTGTCGAACGCTTTTGCTAGGTCAAGGTAGGCTGTGTGAACTGCCCTACCCTCATCAATGGCCTTAGTGACGGTTTCGAAAAAGTCGAACAAGTTCAAGAGGCAGGATCTGCCCTTGACAAAGCCAAATTGGGTAGGATCCAGTGTCTGTAGGTCCCCAATGTCTTTATTTATGAGTTCCATTATGATCCTCTCCATAGCTTTGCAGACAAGGCTCGTCAAGCTTATGGGGCGGTAATTTCCAGGGTCTGTAGAAGCACCGCCTTTGTGGAGTGGGACCACAGTTGCCGTACGCCATTCTTTGGGTACGTATCCTGTAGTAAGGCTAAGATTAAACAGCAGCCTTATGTGTGGGTTTAGCTCCTCATTGAGTTCGTGTAGCACACAGCCGGGGACACCGTCCGGTCCCACTGATGCTGTGTTTTTTGCTTTAGTGAGTGCAGCTCTCACCTGTTCATCTGAGATGTTTGGGAGGCTAGACTCTGGTGGGATAGATATTTCTCCTTTTGGGGGGAGGGAGGGAGGGGAGAAATTAGCACTGAACCTGTCTGCCAGTATGTTGGCAATGTCTGTGGGTTCAGTGATTTTTGTATCATTTTGGACTAATTCTGAGCATATCTGGGAGTTTCCACCCAGGTTTCTAACATAGCTAAAGAAGGCCTTATGATTGTCTTTTGTGTCTTTAGCGATTTTTCTCTCAAAGTTGGCCTTGGATGATTTTATGCGTGATCGTAGTTTTTTGCTAGTATTGATCACAGATGCCTTCCCTTTTAGGGATTTTGCTCTGTCATGTAGTAGCTTTCTCCTCTTGTTGTAGAGTTTGTTTATGGCTGGGGTCCACCAGACCGCCTGCCTTTGGTGGAAAGGGTCTTGATTTTATTAGGGATTGCTTGATCCATACATTCCTGGAGGTGCTCGTAGAAGGCATTTGTAAGGGTTTCAGCAGCGTGGGTTGTGGTTTCCACTGGCTCGGGGCCTTGAAGGATACCACTCCAGTCTTAAGAAGTGTGAAGTTTGCTTTTGAGAAGTTCTTCACTGTGGTCTTTTTGCTGGGGTGGGGCGGGATGTGGATCTCCAGTGAGATTAATTTATGGTCTGATCTCACCAATGAGGGATATACTTCGGTGTGGAGCATTTTGTCCCCATATTTGTGATGATCAGGTCTAGTATATTTTCTCCTCTTGTGGGAATGGTGACTAGTTGTTCCATAGCATTTGAGTTTATGAACTCCAGGAACCTTTGGGCTAGGGTGTTGGGGCTTGAGTAATGTTCCCAGTCTATGTTTGGGTAGCTGAAGTCACCCAATATGATGGTGTTTGGAGAGACATTCATACTCTCCAGTGTCTTCAGGAAGGCTGTGTGGGTTTCCTGAGTTTGAGAGGGTGGTCTGTAGCATGCTACAAACTGTAGGGCAGTTTTACCTATGGTTAATTGCACCTGGATGGTCTCCGATGCTTCGTGCGTTGCCACTAACCTGGAGGTGTGGGTATCCTTTATGAATATGGATACTCCCCCTCCTTTTGTGGTTCGGTCCGGAACGCATGATATGAGGTATAACCTGACAGTGCTGG